>NW_007249737.1:492588-510119 GCF_000164805.1 Carlito syrichta | reverse complement strand
GAGCCCACGGGTTCGAGACCCGCCTGGGCAACTTGGTGAGGCCTCATCTCTACAATAAATCAAAAAATTAGCCAGGCGTGGTAGTCTGTAGTTCCAGCTACTTGGAAGGCTGAGGTGGAAGGATCGCCGGAGTCCAGCAGGTCGAGGCTGCGGGGCTGGGAGCAGCCACTGCACTCCAGTCTGGGCAACAAGTAAGACTCCAACTAAAAAAAAAAAATCTATATATCTATATATACTTTACATACTTCATTTGTTCCTCAAAAATAGGATTTATTGTCTCAATTTTGCAGTTGCCTCCTCCCCAGGACAGAGTCGAAATTCTGTTACTTTCATCTTTGTTTACTGAGGTTGAGGGGAGCCCCTCCCACCAGAAGATAAGAATAACAGAGGAAGGCGGGAAGTCACAGGACTGGCCCCTGTGCTAATAGTCCAGGCCTCAATTTCCATTCTAAACACAGACTCCCCTTCCCATGGAGGAGGGGTCTCCAAACATATCACCACCAAGAAACCCTCTTTTTAACTTTTTCACATAACAGATCCATAATTGAAAAGATTCCATCCACCAATTTGCTCTTGATCACTAAGTAATTCATTTTCCTATTTTAATTAATTTTAATTTCATTTAATTTATTAATTTAGTTTTTCTTCTAATTAAATAAAATTTGATTTTAATTAAAGACATAAAATTCAGTGCCAAATTAGAATTGCAGCTGAACACAAAAACAAAAGAAAAAAAGGTTTTATCTCACAAATATTTCACCATTCACTTCCTAAGAAATAAGGACATGTTCTTCCACAACAACAGCACAATATCAAAGTCAATACCCCAATACTACTTAAAACACAACCCTGCTCAAAATGTGTCAATTATCCAAAAGTAAAAACAAGATTTCTGGCCCAGGACTGCATATCTCTCAGTCTGAAATAATTCCTTGGTCCTTCCTCATCTTCCGTGACATGGGACGAATTGAGGAGGATGGGTCAATTATCTAGTAAAAGGTCCTTCCAGTTGGGTTCGCCCTGTGTTTTCTGTGATTAGACTCAGGCTGTGCATCTTCATGGGGAAACCACAGAAGCAAGGTTGCGTATTCACCGCCACACATCCGGAGTCACATCATGCCAGTTTGTCCAATTACTGATGATATTAACTTTGATCATGATAAAGTTGCCATTTTTCTCTTTGTAATAACAGCATTTTGTTGGAAAATACTTTGAGACTGTGACAATATCCTATTCCTTAACAAAAGTTCACCAGTTTGTTTTCACATCTGTTGATGACACTTGTCTAAATAAATTATTACTATGTTGTTGCCAAATGGTGACATTCTAATGCTTCATTCCTTCTGCATTTATTAGCTGGCATTCTACTGTCAAGAAGAGCTTTCTGGGATCACCCACATGTGGTAGGCTGTGCCAGGCAAATTCTTCCCTGACTGGAAGTTTCTGTGCTGCCTGATAAGGAGGAAGAGCCTGAATTGCTGGCACCAGGGCTTTGGGCAATGACCCTCTTGGAAAATCTCCAGCACCACCAAGCTAGAGGGCCATCGTCCATTCTTACCTCAATAAATAAAGAAATAAGTGGGGTATCGGAGACACTGCAAGAGGGCAGTGCCAGACCACTTTTTCTTTCCCCGATTTTTCTTTTTAAACAACTGATGCGATGGGCCCTACCTTATTTCACGAAATATGAACTTAGGACTTTTAGGCAAGTATGAGCAGGCAGGGCATTGGGTTAGAGCCCTGGCCTACAGGCCTGGCTTTGCCACTCCGTCCAACCATTGGCAAGCCACTTCCTCTCCAGGCATCTGTTGTCCTAGACTGTAAGGATGAGAGGTTTGATACCAACGCTTTCTGAGACCCCTCCCAGGTCCACGATCTATGATTCTGAACAGAGATGGCTGCTTCCTCTCACTCTTGCCCTTCTGCTTGTTTTCAGAATAACACAGATATAAATCAGAAACAAGCAATACACTCCATTGTGTTGACCTCACCCATGCCCAGCCAAGTGAGCCACAGAGACCCCACTACGCGCCAAGCACTGTGAAGTGCAAAGTTTCTGAAATAAGTGACATCTTTACTAGCCTCAAAAATGCAAATACAGTAGGATTTTCACTAGACATTCTTTGCTGCTGCCACTGCTGCTGCAGTTTTCATCTCTTCCTTATCCCAAGGGCAGTAGCCCTGCTGGCTAGTAACCTAGGGGTGGGGCCTGCCGAGAGAGGGCCAAGCCAGAGAAGGGTAGCCCTCAGCCAGGCAGTGCTGGGACCTGCCTCACTTCTGGGCAGCCTGTTCCACACAGTTCCTCATGATCATTGAATATCACCTTATAGAAACTAACACTTAATATTTACTGCGTGCCAGTCACTGAGATACTTTTAGGCCCCTCACTTTACATTTTACAAATGTTGAGAAGTCAGGTCCACAGCAGCCTATATTAACCTGCCTGGAGTCACACAGCCAGCAACTCTAGAGTCTGAGTTCTGCTACCTCAATGTGTTGCCATTAAACAGGACTTACCTCTAAATCCTCTTATATTCTGTGCCATTATCTATTGCTGGGTAACAAACCACCCAAAAACTCAGCAGCGTATTACTATTCCAGATAGTTCTGTGGATCCACAAAGCATGGCTGGGTAGTTCACATGGGAAGGGGAGGGACTGGTCTCTCTGATGGACACAGTAAGATGGCAGCTAGGCTGGTGGCATCAAAGTTCTCAGCCAGACTGGACATCCAAGATGGTTACAGGGATGCCAACAGTCCATGCTGCATGGCTACAAAGAGCTTAGTGAGACCATCAGCCCGAGCACTTCATGTGGGCTCTCCCTGGGGCTGGGGCTCCATCCAGCATGGCAGCTGGGTTCCAAGAGGGAGCTAGCCAAGGTGAGTGTTCCAGGAGACCCAGGCTGAAACTGCAAGGCCTTCTGTGACCTGGCCTGGGGAGTCAAGCAGCATCACTGTCACTACATCCTATTTGTCAAAAACAAGCCACAGAGCCAGCCCAAATTCGAGGACAGGGAACAATACACAACTGTGAATAATGGGAGGCATCATTCATTAGGGGTCATCCTTGGAGAATGCCACAGAACCTCGTCCCATAGTGGAATTATAGGTACAGACGGTCCTGATTTTTTAACTTTACAATGGCTTTACAGGGTATTAACTGGATTCTCAATTTATGTCTAACTTATGATGGGTTTATCAGGATGTAGCCCCATCATAAGTAGAGGAGCATCTGTACTTTAAATTTCTTCCTTATACTTTTCCAAGTTTTCTGCTATACACATACACACATATACTTTTGTAATTGTAGAAATAAATTAACATTTGAAATTATAACTATATAATATTGAAATAATGTTATATTGTCAATATGTCAAATGTAGATAGATATATTTATGTGTATTACATATACAAACACACATGAAACTAAAAAAATATGCTAAATATCATTGTGGTAAATGTGTAATTTAAAACAAAAATTATTTCATCTTTCCAAAGTGCACATGTATTGTTTTTAAATCGAGAACATTTTAATGAAATTAATTAATTATCTCATGGAGAACACCCCTCCTTTTTTTATTTTGCACATACAGCTTTTATCTCTCTGTCTAATCAAATAATTCCAGGGTACAGTATCTTCCATAATGTAAAATTGCTTGTGCTCTAGTAAGCATTCAGTAAATATTTTTTGAATAAAAACAAATCAAGTCCAACAAGCAGAAAGCCTGGCAGGTTGAAATCACCAAAATTTTGTATATGAGACACAGTGTACTATCCCCCCTCCCCCACTTTTTGCTTTAATTTGTGGGATACAATTCAGGATTAGGTATACAAGTGGTCATCAAAAAGGTAAAGCTTGGGCCTCCCTTTGGTCCGGTTCACACTTTGCCTGGTTTGAGATCAGGTACCTTTACTGATGTTATATGATTCCCCTCCCTCCCTGGTAGTGTCCTGCTACTGCTAATCCATTTCTTATTAGTATTACAGTAAATGTTCAAAGTCTGCTTATGAGAACATGTGGCACTCAGTTCTTTGTTTCTGTGATATCACTCAGTATTATAGACTCTAAGTCCATCCAAGTTACTGCTAAGTCCATACATTTGTCCCTCTTTATGGCTGCATAATATTCCATCATGTATATGTACCACATTTTTTTAATCCAGTCCAGTTTCAGTGAGTAGCACAGTTGGTTCCATGTTCTTACTATTGAGAATACTGCTGCAATAAACATGTATATGTGCATATCTTTTTGGTAGAATGATTTGAGTTCCTCCAGGTATATTCCCAGAAGAGGGATTGCTGGGTCACATGGAAAGTCAATTTCTAGTTCTTATAGAAATCGCCACACTGTTTTCCATAGAGGTTGAACTAGTTTGCAGTCCCACCAGCAGTGCAGTAGTGTACCCTTTTCTCTACATCCTTGCCAATATCTGTTGTTATTTATTAATAACGGCCATTCTTACTGGGGTTAGGTGGTATCTCAATGTAGTTTTGATTTGCATTTCTCTGATGATTAGTGAGGCTGAGCACTTTTTCACATGCATGTTGGCTGCCCATATGTCTTCTTTAGAGAAGTGTCTATTCATGCCTTTGCCCACTTTTTAATGGGGCTATTTTTTTTCCTTCTGGCACATTTGAGTTCCTTGTAGATCCTGGATGTTAAGCCTTTTGGCAAGTAATTTTTTCCCACTCTGTGGGCTGTCTTCCTGCTGTCTTGATGGTTTCTTTTGCTTTGCAGAAGCTTTTCAGTTTAAAGAGGTCCCACTTGTCTATCTTATCTCTTATGGACATCTGGGGTTTTGATCAGGAATTGGTTGCCTACTCTGATTTCCTTAAAGATGTCTCCTGCATTTTCTAAGATTCTTATAGTTTGAGATTTTACATTAGGTCTTTGATCCATCTGGAGTTGATTTTTGTGTATGGTAATAGGTAGGGGTCCTGTTTCAATCTTCTGCATGTGGCCAGCCAGTGTTCCCAGCACCATTTACTTAATAGGTTCTCCTCTCCCCAGTGGTTGTTGGTGGAGGCTTTGTTGAAGATGAGTTGGTTGAGAACATTTTTTAGGCAATGTATAATATATTTAAGGCATTTTGCCATGACCTCAACCTTCTTTAGGATTCCCTCTTAAGGCAGCCAGAGGTATCCATTTTTATAAACTATTTTCTAAGCCAAGTCCATCTAGAAACGTCTGCATCTTCCCTGCTTTACCACAAGGTAGTTTGCTGGGCTTCCAAATGCATTTTTCAAAGATAAAGCAAACAATAAGCTGGGAGTTACCCTTACCTAGTTTTATTTTCCTGTCATTTATTTAACTGCATCTGTGCTATAGTTCCCTCATCTCCTCTCACCGAGTACAACTGGAAGTCCAATGTGCGTGTGCTTTGGGCAACTGAGCAGCTTAGAAAAACTCCCAAGACTCCTGGGATGAGTCTTTCTCCCAGAGGCCAATTTGTATTCTCAGAGCTCCAGGTCTAAAGGAATCTGACAAAGAAAGAGCGGATAAGGGCAGAGAGGACAGGTGAGGGCATGAGATCATGACCAAGAAAGTTTAGTCAACCCTCTGTGTCCAGGGAGATAACCTGAGGCAAAGCAATTCCCCTCCTGTCAGATTCAAATGACTGTGTAAATCTCAGCAGGGACAAGGGCAGTTGAAGGTGACAAACTTGCCACTGCCTAGAAATTATAGAGACCATCTAAACCCAACGCCAAAAGCAGCCATGGAGCTTCCCTCTGAGTCTCAGCCACTGAAGGACACAGGGCAAGCCTGGACTGCAAACTTCTGGAATTGGGTAGGGAGAGGGCAGGGTACCTTGGCAGGAGATGCCAACGTTAGGCCTAAGTTCTCCTGGCAGCTCCAACCTTTCCAAAGGAGGAAAGGTTCTGAACAGCCAAGGCTGGGGACTGTTACCAGAGTCCGCACACATCAGCCACTCTGGGAGCCAGCCGAGGCATATTTGTTGAGTCAGTCAGTGCTATTTTTACCCGGTCACTTTCCGACCATAAACTTTCCTATGGAATTCAGCCTGATGACGGCATTCCTATGGAAACCCATTTAACCTTATCTTGGCAGGATGGTGTCCAGATTATTGTGCCTTGACTATACTCTAAACTCCACTGCTCTGATTAGCAGGGGATGCCATGATCTGCTCTTTCTTTCCTCTACCAAAGCAGGTAGATCCCCACATACCTGCGTTTGTGGTCTGGCTCCTGGAATGTCAGGTCAGGGTAAATTTGCTTTCTAGTCCAATATCAAGAGATGAAACTGCCCTTGTGCAATTCATACAACAGTTATTTGCAGCATTACTGGAGTCATGAGTGATAAATATGCAGGTATAGAGTTTGAGAACTGTCAGTGACGGCAGAATTGACCTATCTTAAAAGCATTCCCAAATGATTTCACTGATAAGCCAGGCATCACTGTGTGGTCACAGAAACAGAACACATACCAAGAGAAATAGGAAAATTCCTTTTCCGCTGCAGCCAGTTGGAGCTTTGTTTTCTTTTAAACTTTTACATCCATTCACATCTTAACTACACCCATGAAAGTCGGTAATTTGAACTCCTTTAACATAAGCAATGTCAGACAAAAGTACTTCTAACTCAGATAGAGCTGTGATTTTCTGCTTAAGGATAGAGCCCTTATCCTTTTCAAAAGAAAAACCTGGAATTGAACCAATGTTTCCTTCTGAACCTAATGAGAGGCCTGAGATGCTGTAATTAAAACAGAAACGAGATGTTGTAGAAAAGTGTTTTGCTCAGGAGGGAAAACACTCTCCCAGGAAGCTGCCAGCTGGGCCCTGCAGAGGGTGAGCACAGCCCCAAGTCCCCTGTGGGCCCAGGAGAAGTGCCAAGTCAGATCCTCAAGTAAGCATCCCACCAAAAGCACACACTGCCTGTGACACATTGCACAATTCTAAGACATGTGATCCCGTTTCCCATTCATGACTAACAACTTGCATTCTTTCAATCACTAAACGAATATTGATTATACCCCTACTGCTGCCCAGGGGAATACCCAGCTCCCACCGAGGAGCACCAGGCCCCCACCAGGGAGCACCCAGCTCCCCCAAAGGAGTCACTCCTACAGTTCATCAATGGCAAATAATGGAAAGCAACCATCTTTCCTGAAGGTAAGTGAGGAGATGCCATTGCTGGAATGTTTTCCCCAGGTCACCAGAGTAGAGAGTGTGTGTACCAGGTGCTATTGTAGCCACTGACGATACAGCAGGGGAAAGACAGTCCTGCTTTCCTGTAACTTACAGACTAGACAAGATGATTTCCGACAGCAGTGAGAGTTATGGAGAAAATAAAATAGCATGATGGGATGGAACATGACATTGTGAGGGCACTGAAGTTGGGAAGACAGGGAAGGAAAGACTTTTCAAAAAGCAACATCTGAACTGAGACCTGAATGGTGAAACAGAAATGCAGAGATCTGGAGCAAAAGAGGGCAAAGGGAGCCACTAGGGAAAAATCAGGGATTGCACGTAGCACATTCGAGTAGAAAAGGGGAGGAGAACCAGCAGGGTAGAAGCATGGTTAAGCAAAGGGGAAAGGCATCAAGGGCATGGCTGGAGAACCAGGTGGGCACCTAATGTAGTGAGGGCCTTTAGGCAGTAGAGAGGAGTGATCTGGCAGCCCTCTGAGCTGATCAAAACCTCTGCTTTGAAGACCTGGTCCCTCTCCCTGCCTCTCCCCATCCAGGTGTCCTGGTATATGACTTGGCGAGCCCCTCAGGCTCTCTGGCTCTTTGGACATGCTCCCAGCGGTGAAGATGCTCAACTTGGGAGATGTCACAGAGCTCTCACATTTTGGGAATTTCATCTCTCCTGCATCTAAAGTCCACTGCCTAAATTCTGTGGGGCTAGAGTTCTGAGACCAGGTGTAGCTGCTACTCCTAATGGAAAGAAAACATCAGGAAGGCTTAGGGAGAACACATCATCTCCTCCCCCATCTCCTTTGCCATGATGGTCTGGTTCTGGGCCTGGTTGCAGGTCTCCTTTGTGCTCTTGCCTGGGAGGTGCTTGACACCAAATAACATTCTAATTCATGTAAGACTTGGCAGAAGAACACCTGTCAGGGTATGTTTGCTATGCACCTAGAAACTGGCATGAAACTCTATTTTTATTCACTGAATCAAATTTCCTCAATGATCTCAAAGCATCATTTTAAAGCTCTTTCATTTTCCTTTCTGGTTATTTTCAAATGGCCCATGAGCTTCCTACTTCTCCAAATTCCCTTCTTTCACCCTCCCACTACAGTAGTCCAATAACCCAGGTCAAGTACAGGCTCCAGGGAAAACCTATTGAAAGATGTCTCTTTAGATAAAGTGAATGTCCCTTTAGAATGCAGGCACTACTCTGCGTGTCCGTCCATTACCCCTGCTCATTGCCAAGGGGAACACCGAGCCCCCACCAAGGAGTCACTCCTATGGTCCATCAATGGCAAATAATGAAAGCAACCAGCTCCTCTTCTGAAGGAAAGTGAGGAGATGCCATTGCTCGCCCCAGGTCACAAGAGCAGAGACTGTGTGTCAACAGGAACGCTGGTAAACACAGTCCCTGGCTCCCTCGTGTTGCAAGGAGCAGAGTGACACCCTCAAAGTCCCTCTGTTGAAGGACAGACGGGAAGCCGGGGGGAATAAGGAGAACACCAGGCCATGCGGACATTTCTCAGGTGATGATTTTTATCAATGAAGACTGCAGGTCATCCTGTTTGTCAGCTTCACACTTCACATAAACTAGCCTCACCCCAGACTTATAGTCAGAAAACCCTCGTACGCACCATCTATCTTTTTCTAGAGACCCCAGATACTCAAAAAGAGACAAGGCTTTCACTTTTCCTCTGCAATGGGGGCAGAGGAAGGGGGTCCTGGAATGAGGAATCACATAGACTCTCTCACTCACAGCGCCCCATTCTTTTTCTTCTTAAGACTTCCCACACTTGGCAATCATATATTTATCTGCTGACGTTTTTATAGTTGGCTTTTCCCATGAGATTGTAAGCTCCATGGGGGCTTGAAATGTTAGTACTTAGCCACAGCACTTGGCACATTCAACAACTAGTATTTCTCAAAAGGAAGAAATACAGGTCTTTCTCAGAACCAGATTCACTTGGTAAGGAGCTAACCCACTTAAGAAACTTAATGTCTTGTGGGGGCAACTATAAAAAACAACTCTACCACAGGGCAATCAGGGCTGAGACCTCAGAACCACAGGTGTGGAGCCTCCGACTCTGATGGGACAGGCAACTGGAGAAGTACATGCAGGCAGTAATGCTCAGCCTAAGTCCTGAGAAGACAGTGGCAGGACCTGCCCAGGAACAAGAGAGGCCCTTTACAACCAGGTGGCCATGCAGTGTGTGCTGGTTAGGAAACTGTCCTGTGGACAGGAACTAAGGGCAGAAGCTCTCAAGAGCCATGAGTGAGAAAGAACTGGGGGAATGAGGACAGAAGAGAAGTCCATTCCTTTGTTTCTGGTACAGGCAACCTATGATCAGTCAAGACTAAAATCTGGAGAGAGCAGACAATCAGTTCTGCGGTGTATATGTTGACTCTGATGTAACACAAAGCGGGTCTCAAGGGGGAGGGAAAGAGGAGGACAAGGGTTGGAAAACTACCTGTTGGGTACCATGCTCACCATTTGGGTGATGGGCTTGACAGATGCCCAAACCTCACCATCATGCAATATACCCATGTAACAAACCTGCACACCTTGAATCTAATGTTTAAAAATAAATAAAAATTTTTAAAAAGCAGGTCTCAGGTAGACATGGTGGTAATAGATGTTACCAGTGCTCACCCATCCTTGATATCCTGACTTGTGGCAGTGTGGTGGCCACATGATTAGCTCCTAGTTAGTGGACTGTGAGCAGAAGTGCTGGGTGTAACTTCTGGACTGTAGCAGTGAAACACCACTACAAAACTTCATCCACTCCTCCCCTGGATGCCCTAGGTTCCAGGAGGCCTAGTTATAGAATGGAAATGGATGGAAGACTCCTGGGTGACTGCTGGAAAGGATGTTGTCCTAGAGAGTCACCGCACCCAGATTGAAATCTGCTTGGGGGAAAAATAAATAAGTAGCCCTTGAGACTTCTTTAGGGCATGTTTGTCTCTTGGCCATGAACTTGTGTGGTTGGTTAGCATAAACCCAGTCTCACCTAGCCTTACTAAACCTAGAAATCATTAGTGTTTAGGAAGTAGCTGAAAACAAGGCATGGATAAGGTGAGAATACACAATCTTTTATCTGCCCACACAACTAAAAGATAGGACATAATTTTAGCCATGGGACCTAAAAGATAGGACATAATTTTAGCCAGTAATGACCTAAAAGGGAGAAGAGGCAACTCTGCCCCACCCCGGGGGTGCATATCATAATCCTGGGTGGAGGGGGACTATATATTTAAATTCCCTCCAGGTAATTCTGATACTTTCACCCTCATCCTCCTCCCCCAAGGTCTGAGAAGAAATGAGTGAAACAGATCCTGAATATTCCATTACTTAGTCTCAAACACAACAATCCATCACCACCCCTCTGACTCCCAGGAAGTATCTGACTAAGTTATGTTTATGAAGTTCCCTCAGCTTCTCCAATTCCTCATGTTCAGAGACATATGAACGCTGATGGGACTGCAGAGCTGGAGGGAGCAGGACATCAACTTGAATCTCACACCACAGCCAGCACTCCCTGATGCTGACCTAAGAACTCAGAGCATGCAAAAGGCACAGGTTTGAGGTTGGAACTGACAATACAAATAGCATAGTAAGAAGATGCACAAGTCACTGTTCCCATGGCAACACCTCTTCTTTTACGAGCACTGGCCTATAAGGTCCCCTGGAAATGTGATTTTAGATGTAGAACAAGGCCAACCATGAATACTCAGAACCAGTGGGAAGGAACTCTCAAACCCCTGCCTGGAAACGAATTCCCTGGCCTGCCACCACAGCTGCCATCCCTACTCCAGCATCCACTTGCCACTCTTGCTGTCTAGGCCTTCATATCAGTACTACCAGCCAGGAATTTCTCTTCTGGGAGACGGCAAGGTCCTGCTCATAAAAGTTTTGTCCCTTTCTCAGGCTTCCGCAGGTAACCTTCTACCTAACACCTTATCCTCTTTAGGCTTTCCTGGCTGTCCATGAAGAACTCCTTGCTCCCTTACAGTGTTATTTTACATAATTCTATTGTATGCACACGGTATAATGTTTAGTCGTTTGTGTGTCTGGAATGTTCCCTCGTCAGTAAACACACCAAGGTGTGGCCTGTGTCTTGCTCTCATTTTATCCCTGGCCTCCAGAACAGGATTTGAAGAAGGGGCTCAATTTCAAGATGACCTCAGATGAATACATTTAAGATTTTCTTCTGCCTTATTCTATTAATTATTTTCATCAAAGACTTGTTAGAAAATAGAGAAACATCCCTACCAGCTTGTCAAGGCCATGAAACAGAGACATTGATGGTAAACAGGGAAGACAAAGGAATCAGCTTCTGACACAACTTGGAGAGAGGGGGAAAATGCCCCAAACCAACTGGGTGAAGCTTAAGGGGGATGAACACGAAGCCCTTCAGTGGCGTTATGCTAACCAACCACACAAGTTCATGGCCAAGAGACTCGCCTTAGCAGTAGCCTCAAAAATGAGGTAACAGGCCAAGCACAGTGGCTCATACCCATAATCCCAGTACTTTGGGAGGCTGAGACAAGAGGATCTCCTTAGCCCAGCAGGTCAAGGCTATGGTAGCTGTGATCGTGCCACTAACTCCAGCCTGGGCAACAGAGAGAGACTCCAACTCAAAAACAAAACGAAACACACAAAACCGGTGGAATAGAAATGTTGCCTATCTTGATTACGATATTGGTTACAAGATTGTATACATTTGTCAAAACCAACTGAACTATACACCTAAGATCTGCGCATTTCACTGTATGTAGAAATTTTATCTCAACATAAGATAAATGAAACAGAGGAGTGAGAGTCTGACTCCATTTTTTACTACTTGATTGCAGACAGTTTACTTAAGGCCCAGCCCTCCTTCTTCCCCTTCCACCCCACAGCTGAGCAGGCTGATAAGAAAGCCTGGATGCTTCCTCCTTCAGCCCAGCAGGGGGTTCGAACCATGCAAGCCCCTGCCCACAGGAACCCTCACCCAACATCAACCCCTAATCACCATAAAACCCCAAGCAGTCTCCTTTCTCTTCTCCCTTCTCTCCCTTTCATTTTCAGACCAGCTTGGGAAGCCTTCCCGGCTCTCCCTAGAAAACCCCATTATGCGGTCTCATCATTCTAACCAAATTTTGAGCGGGATCTATCCTGGAAATGTGGCATGGCCAAAACAAAGGACATGCACAGGGGATGTGCTATAACTGCAAACCCTGTGTCTCTGGTTGGAAGCAACCATCAACTAAGAGCTTACATGCAGCTATATCAACAGAAGTACAATGTTTCACATGCAAAGGTGAGACTACCATGTGACAGTCAACTCTAGTTGCACCTGTCTGTCTCACGGTGCCCATCTCTAAAGCACTTTGTTCAAATCTGAGCCCTTTATTTCAGGGGGAGCAGAAAGCAACAGTAGCACATCCAGAAGCAGGCATCCAGACAGTGAGTAGTAGAGAAACATTTCCGGTGGGGAACACACAAGGACACTGGGGCTGTTTCCCCTGATTGAAAGCTATCTTTGAATTTCTGAAAGAAAGGAACTAGGCTTCTTCACTGAGGTCACAAGTTGGTATAAGCATCAACAGATAAAAGCAGGTTTTGGACAATGTAAGAAAGAGCTTTCCCAAATCAAAACAATTCCCAAGATGAAAGGCTGCTCTTGTGGTAGCAACTCCCTGTCATTAGGAGTCCAAGCAGTTTCCACTGGACAACTCCACTCTCCAGGGAGACCAATGGAAGAGAGTCAAGAACCAATGATGGAACTGTACCTCAGACCCTTTCCAACCCTGAAATTCTCTAACCCAATTCAACAATTCCCTTATCTCCTCTAAAAACGGCAACGTTCAGTAGTCTGACCAGAAAAGGGTATGGAAGCTCAAGGACTGGTTTTCCGTCACGTCCTACTTAAACTCAACTTGAATCCCAGCCAAAGAATCAGTGTGCTGAAGGGACCTGCACGTGTGAGTGTGCGCATGCGCCCACATGTGCACTCCAAGTGAACAACTGGAGAGGGAGGGAATGGGGATGAGGTACAAGCCCCAGAGTGGATATGTTAGGTTATAAATGCATCATTGATTCCAACAGGAAAACCCTAGAAATAGAAGCAACTAGTCTACACGTAGAAGTAAGTCGTTTCTAACCGGTAACTCAATTTCATCTTTCCTGTGAGGGAAGAGCAAAACGATGATTTCCCAAATTTCACTTACAGTAGTGAGATGTGACATAAATGTGAAAACAAACCACAACTGCCAAATGATTTCTTAGGTGTGGCTTTTGTCCCACGAAGTCCTGCGCTGCACTACCTACCTATGCTGTGTGACTTATGCACGGGCCCTGAGGATGATTCCTCTGTCCTCCTCACTCAGCGCTGCTCTCTTCAGCCTTCAACTTCCTCCTCTCCCTCCCACTCTATCTCCCCCACACAGAGGCAGGTCCAGGCCAGGACTACACACTGCAGATGGAGTGGGTTTGGGGTGAGGCTGGGTGATGGAGCCCCTGGTGAGGGACAGAAGAATCTCTGAGTGGCCCCAAGCAGGGGGGCCCTGGCAGAGTACCCCTGACCCTCAGTGGCAGGAAGGACGCACACACAAGGAGCAGGGAGGAGAGGTAGCTAGGCAGCACCCCTGGGATGGTTTGGCTTGATCCACGCAATTCATTGTTAACTCCGCATCCCCTGAGGATGACTGGGCCCATCTGTGGGCAAGTGTTTAGAACACAGAGCACAGGGGCAACCCCTTCCGATCCCCTCCCACTGTGGGAGCTTTTCTGTCCTCAATAAATCCTGTTTTCTCAAAAAAAAAAAAAGAAAAAGAAAGAAAGATTATCTGCACTGAAGCCAACACAGGGAGTAGTACAGTCAGTCCCTCAATAACAGGAGCAGTCCCTTCTATCCTGGGGACCTGGCTCTCAAGGACCAAGAAGGAAGAAGTTGCAAAGGTTCAGGGATGATGTATTCTTCCGACCTGCCTGGTCCTCTAGACTTACTTCCTCTGGCTGCGGCCTCCCCAATTCCCAAGCTGCTTCCTGCTACTTTTCTTATTTCATCAACCTCTTTTGAACAATTTCCTGTTCCTTTTTCTTTCTATGGGGGTTGTGCTCCTCTTCCTGGCTCTGTAGTCTTTGGAAATAAGCAAGCAAACAGATAAGGGTTGGCTCTGAGGCCAGTCCTGCAGCCCTTTCCACCCTTCCCAAGAGCACCAGACGGTGGTAGTGGCAGCCAGAGCAGCAAGTACCGATGCAAATGTGACCAGGTTCATGGGCCCTAGAGCTCCACACACACAAAAGTAGATTGGAAAGGCATCCACTGCCCATAACCCTACAACAGCACACCTGCTTGCACAGGGCTCTTCAGGAGAAATGTCAACACCCCATTCCCATCACAGGGTTTTGCTCAGAAGGAGTTCTCCAAGCTTGAGTCACCCTGACCTTCAGCTATAAAAAAGGAAGTGATACAGCTCATCCCTACCTGGCTAATGAGGACTACCATAAGCCAAAATATAAAATGCTTTCAAAAGAAGTCACTTTAGACAAAAGCCTTAAGAAGTCAGTTTAGACAAAAGAAGTCAGTTTAGACAAAAGACAGTAGAGACTCCAGGGCATGAGAAACAAAGACAATGCAGAGGCATCCCCTGAGGATGACTGGGCCCATCTGTGGGCAAGTGTTTAGAACATAGAGCACAGGGGCAACCCCTTCCGATCCTCTCCCAGTGTCGGAGCTTTACTGTCCTCTCAATAAATCCTGCTTTCTCAAAAAGAAAAAGAAAAAGAAAAAGAAAGAAAGAAAAAGAACATAGAGCACATTTTTTAAAAAAGAAATAAATGGGTTAATTTATTTTAGAAGTCAATGCCTGGGAAAGTTTTGCTTCCCCTGAGGACTTATTTGCTTCCTTCTCTCTGATAATGATGGCTACTCTACATAAAAGATGACAATTCCCTTTTTTGCTAGGCTGAGGAGCATCTTTTGCAACTATGCATGCCTTTATGCCCACACTTTCATCTCTCATATATTTATCCTCTGGCTCAAAGTCTCTGTTGGTTTTTGTTTTTAACTTTCTGTTATTTTAGTGAGTAATTCAAATTCTCTGAGGAGTGTGGCAGGAGATTAAGGAGGTAGATGATAACAAATGTCAACAATAATGGCATGAGCTGTTAACACTGTTTACCATGAACCAGGTACTATTTTAAGCTCTTCCTATATAGAAGCTCAGTTGATTATTACAACCACTCTTGAGATAGGAATATTACTATTACTCTTGCTTCCCAGAGGAGGAAACTCGGACCTGAGTGGTTAAGTGCCCACAGGCAGTACTTGGCAGAGTTAGGGTTTGCATCAGTGCAGTTCTTTCTGAAAGCCTGTACCCTTAACCACTGCACTACACATGTAAACATGAGGGGAAGAGGAACGATTACCTAATTACAGACAGTAGTGAAGACCCTGGACTAAATTCAGAGTTTTGTTCCAAATGAGTCTTAGTATTTTTCTTGAGAGCTCTGGTCCCCAAGAATCTCCAACAAAACATGCTGCTGCAAGCTCTCCTTTATCTCAAGAGACACCCTACTTCTCCAGTTCAATTCCAGAGCAGTATGACTAAAAACTGCCATTGGATGAGTTCTTGCCTTGTGCTAGACACTGGGAAGGACACGTTAATTAATCAGTTAATCCAAGTCCCCAGGTTCCTAGTCATTATCTTTCCAAATATTGTGCCAGCCCCTTAATCAGATGCATGCTCATGTACAAGTCACTTAACCCCCCTTTGCAGACTTTCTCACTTTTAAGATGGAAAAACTGCCCTACCTACCTTTTATCTTCTATGGTGACTATGCAGATTAGGAATTAGCACATGTAAAGCACTTAGAATAGTGAATAACATCTAATAATTGCTCAGTTAATATGAACTATCCTTGCTGCTGCTACCATTACTATATAAGGCAACTTTTTCTACTGAAAGTGGTAACAGTAGCTTTTGCTATCCAAGAGACTGGAATGTAGCATCTCCATTCTAAAGGTTCTAAGTCTCAATTCATTCTCCAAATAAATCAATCAGCCACGTATTCAAATAGGCTGCCTTCAGGGTCAGACTCACTGATGAGCATAGTATGTTACTATCACTGCCAAAAGCTTATAAACAGCTTGCAGAGGAGAAAATATCCTGCTTGTTTTTCTTTTTTTTTTTTAATTTTTATTTATCTACTTATTTATTTATTTATTTATTTTTGAGTTGGAGTCTCACTCTGTTGCCCAGACTGGAGTGCAGTGGCCGCTCCCGGCCACCGCAGCCTCGACCTGCTGGGCTCCGGCGATCCTTCTGCCTCAGCCTTCCGAGTAGCTGGAACTACAGGCGCGCTACCACACCTAGCTAATTTTTTGATTTATTGTGGAGATGAGGTCTCACCAAGTTGCCCAGGCAGGTCTCGAACCCGTGGGCTCAGGCAATTCACTCACCTCAGCCTCCCAAGGCACGGGATACAGGCTGAGCCACCGAGCTCGGCTGATAATGCTTTTTCATTGGGAGGTGGGGATGAGAGATGCAGCAGAGTTCACTCTTCTGTGGAATAGGGCAAGGGGAACATTAAAGTGAGCGTAGAACCCAAGTGAACTCCAGGACAAAGGCTTGGGACAGACAGAGGATGGGAGAGGAGAGAAGGAAGGCTACATGGACAGAGTTAGAAAGAGGACTTTTCTTAATGTTACATTGGAAGAGTAGAAGCACTTCAGGGCATCAGTCATGCATGTGAGATATACTGACAGCAAGAGAAATGACATGGAAGATTTGAAAGAAGTTGGGAGTGTTATAAATTTACACTCCTTGGTGTTTTCGTGAAAGACTGTAAATTGAGATTTACAGTGATTTTCAGCGATTTTGGTTGCTGGAGTACAACAGATACTAAAGTTTGGTTTGCTCAACACTTCCATTTCCAGCTCTATTACAGAAAGTTTAACCACATAATTTATCATCCCGAGGCACTGGAGGCTAAAAGGAACCCTACGAATGATTTTGTGTGTTCCCAGTGTAAACCAGGACTACCGCAGGCATATCAAGACATGATTTATTCTAATAAATACAATTTTAGTCAAAAATGCTTCTATAGCAGCTGGAAAGTGAGATACTCAAACCCTCTAACTCCATTGCATCTAGGGTGGCCAAGTTTCATATTTCCGGTCTGTGAGATGGAAGCAGAAATCCCTGAGAAGGAGTTGCCTCCCTAAATAAATCAACACCAGAGAAGAGACAAGGCTTTTGCCCCATTCTCCCTGGATGGATCACAGACATGGTACCTGGAGATGCATCAGCCATGTCATGACCATTATAGTAAAAGCTAAATACCCAGGATGGTGAAGAGAAAGTTGGAAAGATCCTGGGATATTAATGATTTCAT
>NW_007249737.1:484893-492107 GCF_000164805.1 Carlito syrichta | reverse complement strand
TAGCCATAGAAACTAGAATCCCTCTTCCCCACAGTGGATCGTGGAATCCAGGACCCCTTTTCCCCAAAGTCATCCATAAAACCTAAAACCTATTACTCTAACTTTCCTTCTACCCTGTCTGTATAAAAACTGACCATAGAGAAGTTAGCTGACCTGTCTTGTTTGACTGTAGGCCATAAGACTCCCATTACAGAAAGGGTCCTGCCCCATACTCAGGAGAAAGGAATGCATGCTTGGACAGGCCAAGAAGAATCTAGACAGACAGACAGACCTTGCTGTACTTCCCCACTCAGTCTATTAGCATTAGATCATTTTCTTTTTTGTCCAACCATATTTCCACATACATGGCTATCCATACATCATCGAACCTAAGTATAAAAATGAAAATGTCCCCTGTATCATTCTGAAAGGGCCTGTGTGCACATGTTACATTCATTTGTATGCTTTTTCTCCAATCAGTCTGCCTTCTGTGGGTTGATTTTTCAGCAAGCCTTCAGAGGGCCAATGGGAAAGATCTCCCTTGGCCCCTAGAAAGGCAGGCTGAATCAATGACCTAGAAAGGAAGAGAAGGAGAAAAAGGAAAAGGAATGCCTGATTTATGCAGTACTTCTCAGCATACATAGATTCATTTAGGTGATTGAGCCATGATGTCCACCAGAAGCACTGGCAGCCATTAGAGCAAGGTATACAGATAAGCCCTGTACAAAGTCTGCTTATGCAAAGATCTGTTTTGGTTCTTTCATTAAGAATGAGTTGATTCATTACAAAGGAACAATAAAAAAGCTTGGTGATTGCTTCATTTTTACAATGACAGACTATATACATTTTCCAGATAACACCCTCCAAAATGCTATATGTGAAATGAGGAATGGCTTTTAGCAGGATGTGTGGAGCGCTCCATACCTCTGTTGACTCCCTTTTGGATTTCAAGCTATAAACCACCTCATAACAAGTGGCTAACTGAATGGCATTGGTCTTTGCTGCCTTTGCCTTTAAACCAAAAACATGATCAAAATTCCAACTCCCCTAGCTGGCTGTCATCATCCTTCAATCACCTTAATGATTGGCCTCCTAATTTGGAAAGTTTAGGAAAATTCTCAAAATGATTCAGAAGAACCCTCCAAGAAACATGTGAGTCTCTCTGATTCAGGTCTACTTACCCAGATACAAGGTTGTTCCCTCTGCAGGGCTCACTGGACAGTCAACAGAACTCCCTTCCCCACTCCCACACAGCCCATAAAACTTCCAGTATAGCACCTGACTCTATCATGGACACTGTGGGCTGGGAAAATATTCTGGGCAATTTATTAATTCTGAAAGAAGCACCTACTTCAGTTAAGAAAAAAAATCTGAAGTTCTCGTTCAAATCAAAGTATTCTAATTCATCTTTACCAATAAAACAATCTACATTAAAAAGAACAGTTTTATAGGAACAGAAAACCAAACATTGCATATTCTCACTTAAGTGGGAGTTAAACACTGGGTACACACTGGGCGGAAGGATGGGAACTACAGACACTAAGGACTCCTAAAGGGAGGAGGGAGGAGGACTGAAACACTATCTGTTGGTTACCAGGCTCACCATTTGGGTGACAGGCTCAATAGAAGCCCAAAATTCACCATACAAACCTCACATAATATACCCATGTCACAAGCCTGCACATGTACCCCCCTTGAATCTAAATTTTTTTAAAAAAGAACAGTTTTAAAATTTTTCCCTGTGTCTTTTTTTTTTTTTTAAAGAGATAGTGTCTTGCTGTCACTCAGACTGGAGTGGGATCACAGCAAACTGCAGCCTTGAATTCCTGGGCTCAACCAATCCTCCCACCTCAGCCTCCTGAGTAGCTAGGACACCATACCTAGCTAATTTTTAAAAATTTTTTATTCTTTGTAGAGACAGAATCTTACTATGCTGTCAAGGTTGGTCTCAAACTTCTGGTCTTGAGTGATCCTCCTGCCTCAGCCTCCCAAAGCTCTGGGATGACAGGTGTGAGGCACTGCACCCAGTCCATTTCTATATCTTAAATAATCCTTTCATTTTTTTTTCTCATTTTACAAACTGTATAAATCAGAAGTTGTAAGCAAGGAGGGACTGGCACCCTCACATCTGCCCTCTTACAGAGCAGTGACAGCTCCACAAATGACCTCACTCCCATTGAAGAAAAGAAGAAAGAAAGGAAAAGAAAGAATGGAAAGAACAAGACAGGAAAGGAAAGGAAGGACAGGGTGCAATGAAGCATTGGCAAGAAAGGGTCTGCTCTGAGAAACAAGAACAGGCAGGGTTTGGAATATTCAGTGTCTTTGAACTCTGAAGAATCAAGAATGGAAAAAGCAGCTCAGCTGGAGAATATTCCATCATGAAGATTGGATCAGTGGAATCTGAAACTTTGAGCACATCTGCAGCGAAATGGAGAAGGAATAAAGATACTGAAAAGACATTTTTCCAGAGCCAGGAGGACAGAAAGGCTGGAGCAGAAAACAGGCTGTTAATATTTTTGGGTCTTGCTTCAGAAGCAAAACTATGGTCTGGAGAGGTTTGTTTGTTCTTGTTTTTCATTTTGATTTCTGAGGTCACTGAATGACCATGGGTAATGAGGTCAATTTGTGCCGATTTATAAAAATCAGGTTTTTTTACTTAAGAGCTGCAGCACACACTACGTCAGACTATTAGGTTGTGCAGTCACGGTGTTGGGCTGACCTGGCTTCAGCGGCGGGTCAATCCATTGGATGCTGAGGATGCAATGAAAACAGCATCTTCACCTTCTTCCTTCCAGTTCTTCCTGAATGTTTGTGAGTGAGCCCTAATAAGAGGGTCACACACCCACCTGTACACCTGGATATCCCTCTCCTTTTATAACAAGCCCAGAAGCCCCTCCCTTTGCTCTCCCAACTCTCTTCAATCGCTTTCACTCAGATCTGCAACCTCTTTCATTTCTACGAATACCCTCCGGCTTCCTCTGCACTCAAGTTCTGAAGGCTAGGCCACAGATTTCCTGCTCCATGAGCCCTCCGTCACTCGCAATGAGTGCTCAGCCTCCCCCTCACCAAAGAAGTCCAAGTCACTTCGCTCCTAAATGCCTGGACTGGCTTCCTCAATTGTCTTCTGCTACACACTAATTTCCTGGAACTTGAAAGTCACCACAGAGCTGTTCTCAATCTTTCCCCTCTTCAAAACTTCCCTGTTTCCCTGACCACACCCCACAGGCAGAACTTTTCACTGGGCTTCAATGTGCTCCATGGGGATCCTCAAGTCCAAGTCTGGGCCATTCTTTCAGGTCCAACTCACACAAGAATGCATGAAAAAGCACTTAAGTCACTAGATGAAAAAACCTCCAGCAATGGTTGCAAATCCTACTGTGCCCAGGATAAGTTCGTAATCCTTGGCCCTGCTCTCAAGGTCCGGAGGTCCTAAACGCCCGCCCTCCAGCCCTGGTCTTCAGCTCTGCACACACACACACACACACACACACACACACACACACACACACACACACACACACACACTGAATCCCCACTTGTGCAACACCTGTAGTTTTCCTGCACTGCCCTTATCACAGGTTCAGTCAACTAACCACCTGTTCAATTACATGGTGAATGTCTATCCTCATTGTACATTTCATGAGGACAGAGACCACATCTGTCTTTCTAGCCTTTGTGTCCTTAGCACCTAGGCAAGATGTGCTCACAGTTGGAACTGAACACATCTTTGCTGAGTGAGTGAGTGAGGTGCTGGTGACAAGTTCTCCATCCACCTGGGTCCTCTTACTGGCAACACTGGTTGGAGCTTTGCTTCTGATTACCCCTAAATATCTCTTCTGTGTCCCTTCTCTTGATGTCTGCCTCCACTGCCATCAACATCATTCAATTTTTTCTGGAAATTTCAATTCATCTGTGTAGCACTACGAGGAGCCATAAGAATACAGTCAATCAATCAGTCTCCTCCTAATAACTTATGTCCTAATGTTTATTGGAGTGACTTAACTCAAGCGCTGAAACATAAAGAAGGGGAAAGAAATAGGATACAGCTCCTGGAAATTATTTCTCTAAGCTTCTTTGATTTTAATTGCTGTGCATGCACATTGAGGTAGAGTCCCAGCTGACTGAAACTTTTCTCATTTGCAGCTGGAAGTGAATGATTCAGGCTGCATTTCACTGAACATGCCCTTAATATTATGGAAAGACCTGGGGCTGAGGACATGCCTGGACATGATTAACAAAGTTGTGCACTTGTAAATTAGATGAATGCCAGTAAGTGTATGAAAACTCTCTTTTGTACTAAACACTTCAAAAAGGTGTCCTTGTTTATTGTCAGCCTCTTACTACTAACCAATTTTTTGTTGTTTTTAAAAAAATAAATCCCTTCTTTCTGACAAAGTGACAAAGAAAGTCACTGTGATATGAAATGCAGCCGAAGGGAATGAGTTCAATCAATGCCTCACAAGTTTGCCTGGCTCTATATTTAGATGCGAGAGTAAACACTTGGCTCTGGAAGAGGTTTGATCCCAGAGACACCACTTCTAGACAGGAAAAAAGTCTAGGGGATTAAGTTAAGTTAGTTTACCTCCCAAAGGTATAGTAAATAAAAACAGTCTCCAGGCAGCTCACCACAAATGTCAGACTTGCCCTTTCCCCCTTGGAGAAGGAAATCCAGGAAGTGAGGCTGAAACAATCCTCTGTGCTGTCCAGAGGAAAAGACTGTGGGCAGCGGGGACAATGGGGGCCATGCATTCCAGGGGCAGCTATTTTTGATCCGCAAACTTTTTTCTGCAGTTTCCTCTCCTTTCCTGTGCTGAGCAGACAGTGATGTAAAGTACTCCAGCCCCCAGGAAGCCCTCCAGAAATCCAGACTTCTGCAAGGCCCCAGTGAGATGAGCTCTGCCAGGCACGTTCTGGACCAAGGGCCAAAGATGCTTCCTGCATGCACGTGGTCTGTTCCCTTTAGATCCCCAGGAGTCTGAGACTCTGATCACCAGTACTAGGTGATCAAAGGGGCCCTTCCAGCTCAAAGTTCAACAGTTAAAACTGGTTGGCTTCCTGCTGGTGAGTTGGCCAAGGGTTGGGCTGGCCATGCCATGCTGCCTCCCACAGTGACCTGCAAGGTGTCAGCCAGCGTTCTCACAGGCGCCCTCAACGCCCACAACAGGGCAGTAGTGGACTGCATTAAAATATGCCATTCTACTGCCTTCCAGACTCCACTGGTCATGATGGAAAGTTTCCAAGTGCATGTGATGCTTGACTTATATTACCCAAAACTTCATTCTGAAGTCTGCCAGCGTTTCTCGATCCTGGATTGAGAGAAACTTGAAACCCTGGGTCAATCTAGGCTCCAATGATCAAGTGCCTCCAAATAAGAAGACCAAAATCATATCCCCCGAATAATGCTCTGAGCTGGACTCCCCACCATCATGTTCCTGGGAGCTTGGGCACTGCTCCCCTAGAGCCTGGTTTTCTGGAGAGCAGTGAGTGGGGCCATCATCCTGACACAGATGCCAGTCTCCCTGTCTGCACACTCAGGAGAGAAAGGATCAATCTCCTGCCAGGCCACTGCCCATGTATATAAAAAAATAATGAATCTGGATAAAATTTGGACATAGATTTGAAAAAAAAAAATGCTGCTTGCTCCCACTTCTGTCAGTTGTGCAGTATCTTGAATCATAGACTTGCGGTTGAAAGGGCAAAATTTCTTCTAATCTCTACTTCAATGCTTGATTTCTTTCCATAGCCAAGCTTCTTTAAACATTAAACACTTACACAAAAATGTTGTGGAAGAGACATCAGGAGGGGGAAACATTAGACAGGTCTGGGTCCAAGCTCTTTGAACACTTACTATGCTCTTGTCACTATGCTGAGTGATTTATATTGATTAGCTTATTCAAACCTCCCAAGGATTTAATGAAGTGGGCACTCCATTATTCCTATTTTACACGAGAAAACAAAGACCAGGAACAAGCGTGACTTACCCACTAAGCTACAGATACCAAAGCAACTCCTAGGAATTCAGGCTTTAAAATAAAAACAAAAATTAAAACAAAAATACTAAGTACAGACATTAATGGCCACATACTGCCAGTGAGATCAATTTCATAAATTTAATCCCAGGCAAGTTACTAAACAAAGAAACAATCAAAATGGCAATAACAAACATGGGGGGAAAATATTAGAAGCCAGAGTTGCTGCAATATATTATCAAAACAAAACCAGAGTTGCTGCAATATATTATCAAAATAATTGATTTTCAACAAAAAAAATGAAGGAGATGCAAAGAAATAAGAAAGTGTGACCCACACTCAGGAAATATAGCAGTTAATAGAAACTATGTTTTGCATGCATCCAGATGTTGGATTTAGCAGATAAAAACTTCAAAGCAGATATAAATATGTCCAAAGAACTAAAGGAAAACATGTTTAAAGAATTAAAGAAAAGCATAATAACAATGAACAAAGTTTTTCAATAAGGATGGACAATTTTTTAAAAATTTATTTATTTAAGAGTTGTAGGGTACATGTGAAGATTTGCTACATAAATTGTGTAAGGGTGAGGTTTGAGCTTCTAGCAGGCCCTCTCTCCCCCTGACAGTGGCCATGGTACCCAATGAGTGGTTGTGTACCCCTTATCCTCCTTCCCTCTCTCCCTCTTTTAGCAGTGCCCACATTTATTGCTCCCACCTTTGCGCTTTGGGCCCACTTATGATTGAGAACTTGCAGTACTCAGTTTTTTGTTTCTGTGATAGTTCACTTAGAACAATGATCTCTAATTGCATCCATGTTGCTGCAAAAGACATGATTTTGTTCTTCGTTATGGCTGAGTAGTATTCCATCATGTATATGTACCATGTCTTCTTTAGTCAGATTTCAAGGGGCATCTGGGTTGATTCCATGTTTTTGCTGTTGTGAATAGTGCTGCCATAAACATGTGTGCAAATGTTTTTTTGGTAGAGCAATTTGTGTTCTTCCAGATATATTCCCAGAAGTGGGATTACTGGATTTTATGGTAGCTCTACTTTCTGTTCTTTGAAAAAAACGCCACACTGTTTTCCACAAAGACTGACCTAGCCTACATTCCCACCAATAGTTTAGATGCATTTCCTTTTCTCCACAGCCTCACCAACACCTGTTGCTTTTTTGACTTTTTTTTTGAGTTGGAGTCTCACTCTGTCACCCAGGCTGGAGTGCAGTGGCTGCTCCCGGCCACCACAGCCTCGACCTGCTGGGCTC
>NW_007249737.1:453829-484873 GCF_000164805.1 Carlito syrichta | reverse complement strand
GCACACTACCACACCCGGCTAATTTTTGATTTATTGTAGAGATGAGGTCTCGCCAAGTTGCCCAGGCGGGTCTCAAACCCCCGCAGCTCAGGCAATCCACTCACCTCAGCCTCCCAAGGTGCAGGATTACAGGTTGAGCCACCGAGCCCAGCTGTTTTTTGACTTTTTAATGATAGCCATCCTGACTAGTGTGAGGTGGTATTTCACTGCAGTTCTGATTTGCATTTCCCTGATAATTAGTGAAGTTGAGCATTTTTTCATATGTTTGTTGGCTGCTTAAATGATAGACAACAAAAAAAAAGTAACAAACTGGGTGCAGTGGCTCAAGCCTACAATCCCAGCACTTTGGGAGGCAGAGGTGAGAAGATTGCCTGAGTCCATGGGTTTGAGAACAGCCTGGATAACTTGGCAAGACCTCATCTCTACAATAAATCAAAAAATTAGCCAGGTGTGGTAGTGTGCACCTGTAGTTCCAGATACTTGGAAGGCTGAGATAGAAGGATCACCTGAGCCCAGCAGGTCGATGTTGGGGTGGCTATTAGTGTGCCACCGCACTCCAGCCTGGGTGATGGAGTGAGACTCCAACTCAAAAAGGAAAAAAAAGAAAAGAAAAAAGAAAATTCTAGAGTTCAATAACCAAAATAAAAAACGCAATAAAGGTGCAACAGAAGAGTCAAGACGGCAAAAGAATCAATGAACTCAGACATAGATAAATAGAAATTAGTCATTCAGGAAAAAAAAAAACATAGAGAAAAAAACTGAAGAAAAATGAACCAAGTCTTAGAGGCCTGTACCTGTGAAACAGTATCAAACACAATATACACATAGTGGGAGTACTAGTAGTGGAGAAAGACAAAATAGGCAAATTTGTGTGTGTGTATATGTACATATATTTGTGTGTGTGTGTGTGTGTGTGTAAAATATATATGTAGAAATAATTACTGAAGATTTCCCAAACTTAACAGAAAACAATCTGTACTTCCAAGGAGCTCAACAAACCCCAAGTAAGATAAATACAGGGGTCTACACCTAGACACAGCATAATCAAGTCCTTAAAAGACAAGGAGAAAGAAAAAATCTTGAAAGCAGCAAGAGAAAAATAACTCAATGCATACAATGGTACATCAATATGATTAGCAGCTGACATCTCATCAGAAACAATAAAGACCAGAAGACAATGTAATGATGATATTCAAAGTACTAGAAAAAGAAAGAAAATGTTAACCAAGAATTCCATACTAAGCAAACTAATTCCTCAAAAATGAAAAAAAAATGACGACATACCTAGATAAACAAAGACATACAGAGCACGCTGTTAGCAGACCTGCCTTACAAGAAATACTAAATGAAGGCCTTAAGGCTGAAAAGAAATGATGCCAGATGGTAATCTGAATCCACAGGAAGAAACAATGAGCACCAAAAAAGTTAACTATAGGTACTAATAAAAAACTTGAATATTTTTTTCTCATTTCTTAACTTTTAAAAAAAGGTGTAAATTGGTATAAAGCAAAACTTACAACACAATATTGTTGAGTTTCTAAAATATACAGATGCAATAAATGTGAAAATGATACCATGGAAGAGGAAGAGAATGAAGCTTTACTAGAGCAAAGTTTTTGTTTTACAGGAATTAAGTTCTTATTAAAAGAACTTAAAGTAAATGACATTAAATTAAGGTGCATATTATAAGCTCTAGGGCAATCACAAAGAAAATAACTCAAAATATACAGTAAAAAGTCAAGTGAAGAATTTAAATGGTATACCAAAATTTATTTATTTAACACAAAAGGCAATCAAAAAAGAACAGAGGTACCAAAAAAAAAAGAAGAAAACAGAAGGTATATAGAAAACATAGCAAAATAGCAAACTTAAACCCAACCATATAATTTAATTATATTAAATATGAATCATATTAAATATATTAATATAATATAGTTATGCCCTAAACAAAGTCAGGGATTGCCAAACAGGATTTTATATTCAAAGTACAGCTGATCCTCGAACAATATGGGTTTGGACAGTGTAGGTCCACTTAAACACAGATTATTTTCAGTAAAAGTTACACTGAGTATAACTGCCTCTCCTGCCTCCCCTTCTACCTCCTCCACCTCTTCCACCGCTGCCATGCTTGAGGCAGCAAGACAAGCCCCTCCTCTTCCTCCTCTGCCTATTCAACATAAAGATGAGAAGGATGAAAACCTTTATGAAGGTCCACTTCCACTTAATGAAGAGCAAATATATTTTCTCTTCCTTGTGACTTTCTGAATAACATTTTCTTTTCTCTAACTTACTTTGTTGTAAGAATATAGTATGTAACACATATAACATACAAATATGTGTTAATCAATAGTTTATGTTATCAATAAGGCTTCCAGTCAATAGCAGGCTATTAGTAATTAGGTTTCTAAGGAGTCAAAAGTTGTACAGGAATTTTTATTACACAGGGAGTTGGCGCCCCTAACCCCCATGTTGTTCAAGGGTCAACTGTATATGTTGTCTACAAATGACACACTTTAGACTCAAAGACACACATAGATTAAATGGAAAAAGCTATACCATGCATACAAAGGAGGACCCAAAAAACTGGAATTTATTTATTAAAAATTGTGTATTTATTTTTACATGTTTAAATAAACTTCAGTCACCTTCAAAGTCCTCTCTGTTTGATGCAATACACCTATTGAAATGCTTTTCCCACTGCTTAAAGTAGTTTTTGAACTTATCAATTTTGGTGACTTTTAGTGCTTCTGCCATTTTTTGTTTTACTTCTTCCACATCAGCAAAATGTTTCCCTTGGAGGAAGTTTTTCATCTGGGGAAACAAAAAAATAGCAGCTAGGGGCAAGATTAGGTAAATAGAAAGGATGGGGCATGGAGGTTATGCCATTTTTAGTCAAAAACTGCTAGACACTCAGCATGGTGTGGGTAGGTGTGTTTGTAAGTCACCCATCATGAAATGGGCAAACACACTGAAAGAATCTCCAAAAAAAATTTCACTGAAGTCAATTACAGTTTCTCACAACAACACTGATGACAACGGGTTCCTAGAACACTCATCCGGGGGGGAAGCCTGTACTACAAGAAGCCCACCTTCCGAAAGATAATTGCAGAATTTTTTAAGTCCCCTTTTGTAAAATAACCAGAAGAGGGTTGAAATGGCTATATTAATAAAGAAAAACTGACTTCCCAATGAGATTACTAAAGAAGGACATTTCAAAGTGATGAAAAGGTCAGTACATCAGAACATAAGAATCATACATACATAAACACCTAAAAACAGATCCTCAAAATACATGAAGCAGTAACTATCAGAAATGAAAGGAGAAATAGAGAATTCAATGATTATAGTTGGAGATTTCAATACCCTACTCTTAATAATTGATAGAACAACTACATGAAATATTAACAAGGGTATAGAAGACAAACAGTATAATCAATCAATATGACCTAACTGATATATATAGAACACTTCACCCAATGATTGCATTCTGCATTTCAAAGATTAGAAATATTCCCTGAAATAGACCATATGCTAGGCCACAAAACAAGTCTCAATAAATGTAAACTGCTTGAAATCATATCAAATGTTATTTGACTAAAATTAGAAATCAACAACAAAAAGAAATCTGAGAAACCTCCAGATATTTAGAAATTAAACTTGACACTTCTAAGTAACACAGTGATCAAAAAGGAAATGACAAGGCAAATTAGAAAATATTTTGAAAAATGAAATGAAAAACAGTATATCAAAATGTGTGACATACAGCTAAAGCAGTACTTAGAGGAAAATATATAACTTTAACTGACTACATCAGAAATGAAGAAGGGTTTTTGACAACCTAACCTTCATCTTAAGAAACTAAAAAAGAGCAAAATAAAACCAAAGAAATCATAAGAAAAGAAATAATAAAGATTAGAGCAATGAAATAAAAAGGTGGTTTTTTGCAAAGAGCAACAAAATTGTCAAATCTTTAGTGAGATGGATGTGAGAGTAAATGAGTAAAGACTTATATTACAAAATACTGAATGAAAGAAGGGACACAAGTATTGACCATACAGAACAACTTTATACCAACAAGTAAGATAACTTAAATGAAATGGAAATGACTAAGAAAACATATATTACCAAAACTGATCTGGGAAGAAATAGATTATCTGAATAGATGTATAATAATAAACTGAATCCATAACTCAAAATCTTTCCACAGAGAAAGGCACAGGCCCATGTGATTTCACTGGTCAATTCTATCAAACATTTAAAAAAAGAAATAATATCAACTCTTCACAAAACCTTTAAGGAAACAGGAGGAAGGGACACTTCTCAACTCTCTCTATGAGATCAAAGATATCACAAGAAAACTATAATTCTTAGGGGGTACAGTAGCTCTCATCTGTAACCTCAGCAATTTGAGAGGCTGAAGGGGGAGGATTGCTTGAGGCCAGGAGTTCAAGCCTAGACTGGGAAACATAGCAAGACCCTGTCTCTACAAAAAATAAAATATAAAAAAATCAGCCAGACATGGTGGTGCAGGCCTGTAGTTCTAGCTACTTGAGAGGTTGAAGCAAGAGGATCACTTGAATCCAGGAGGTAGAGGCTGCAGTGAACTACAATCATGCCACTGCATTCTAGTGTGGGTGACAGAACGAGATTCTGTCTCTATTTAAAAAAAAAAAAAAGAAAGAAAATAATCATTCTTAAACCCTATCTATCAACATAAAAAGAATTATATAGACTAACCAGTTGGGGATTTATCCCAGTAATGCATGTTTGGTGTAACATCTGAAATTAATTAATGTAACATACCATATTAATAGAATAAAGGACAAAAACCACTGATCATCTCAATAGACACAATTACACTGTTTGGTCTTTACAAGTTATATGACACACTAATTATCACTTGTACTCCAAAAAGTATACATCAATTATATATTACTTTTTTAAAAAAAGAAGAAAAAAAAGAGAAAGTATTTTACGTAATTCAATTCCCACACATGATAACAACTCAATAAGCTAGGAAGATAAGGGAACTTCTCCAACATGATAAAGGGCTTTGTAAAAAACCTACAGATAACCATTATATATAAACTCTGAGAGACTAAATCCTTTCCTCCTAAGGTTGGGAACAAGGCAAGGATGTCTGGTTTTACCTCTTCTGGTCAACACTGTACTGGAGGTTCTAGCTCGTGGAATAAGGTTAAAAAACAAAATTAATTAACTAAACAACTAGTTAAAAGCATCAGATTGGAAACAAAGAAGTAAAACTGTCTTTACTTATAGATGACAGGATCCTGTATGTTAAAAATCTCAAGGAATCCACACAGGAACACTATCTGAACAAAAAAGCAAGTTTACCAAGGTTGCAGAATATAAAATCAATTTTACTTCCATACACTAGCAACAAACAAAAAATGAAATTTAGAAAATTCCATTCCTAAAAGAGCAAAATACTTAGAAATAAGCTTTTAAAAAGAAGTACAAGACTTATACACTAAAAACTACAAAACATTGCTGGGAAAACTAAAGAAGATCTAAATAAATGGAGAAACATCTTATGTTCATGAACTGGAAACCTCAATATTGTCAAGATGAGAATTCCACCCAGACTGATGTATAAATTCAGTATATTCCTGTCAAAATCCCAGCAGACTTTTTGATAGAAATTAACAAGTTGATCCTAAAACATATACGGAAATGCAAAAGACCTAGAATTGCCAAAACAATTTTGGAAAAAAAAAAAAAGTTGGCAAACTTATATGCTGGCACAAGAAAAGGCATGTATAGATCAATGGAACAGAACTGAGAATCCAGAAATAAACCCTCACATTTATAGTCAAATGACTTTCAACAAAGGTGCCAAAGTAATTCATATTATCACTATTGCAATTCAGTAAGTAAAAGATAGTCAATTAGATATATGCATGCAAAAAAGAATAGAACTTAGACCCTCATCTTACATCATACACAAACGTTAACTAAAACTGATCATAGAGCTAAATGTAAGTGCTGAAACTATAAAACTTCTAAGAAAAAAATTAAAGAAAATCTTTTTGACCTTGGTTAGGCAAAGAATTCTTAGATAATGACACACACAAAAAAACCCTATCCATAAAAGAAAAAAATTGATAAACCAGACTTCAGTATTACAAAATTTTATGGATAAAAATAAACCAATAATAAAATGAAGGTAAGCCACAGAGTGATAGAAAAATATCTGCAAAGCATATCTGGCAAATAATTTGTATCCAGATTATATCAAGATACTTATAACTCAATAAGAAGAAGATGAGCTATCTAAGTAATATACGGGCAAAATATTTGAATAGATATTTTACCAAAGAAGGTATGAAAAGGGTTAACAAGCACATGAAAAATTCTTCATTCAATTAGTCTTTAGGAAAATGTAATTTAAATTAGATACCTTTATACAACCACTAGGATGGCTAAAATAAAAACCAACAATAACAAGTGTTAAAAAAAAAAAAACAAGTGTTGGAGAGGATTTGGAAAAACTAGAGACTTCATGCATTATTGGAAGAAAATGTAATGGGTACAACCACTTGGGAAAACTGTTTAGCAGTTTCTTAAAAAATTTAAACATATACAACCCAGCAATTCTGCTCCTAGGAATCTACCCAAGGAAAATGAAAATATATGTTCACATAAAGACATACATGTAAGTGAATGCTCAGAGTGTCATTATTCATAATAGCTACAAAGTGAAAATAATCCAGATGTTTATCAACTCATGAATACATGAGCAAAACATGTATATATATACAATGAAATACTATTCAACAATATAAAGGGTTTAAACTACTGATACATGCTACAACAAGGATGAACCTCAAAAACAATGTTATGCTAAGGACCCTGATGGAAAAGATTACATATTGTAAGTAAAATTCCATTTGTATGAAACTTCTAGAAAAGGCAAATTTAGGGAGTCAGAAAACAGATCAGTTGTTGCCTATGGCAGGGGTGGGAACAGGAATTAACTGTAAACAAGCACAGGAAACTTTCTGGAGTGATGGAAAGGTTCTACAATGATGGTGGTAATGGTTGCATAACTATAAATTTACTAAAACCACTGAATTGTGCATTTACAATGGGTGAATGTCATGGTATGTAAGCTGTACCTCAACAAAGCTGTTTTTTTTTTTTTAAGGACAATGAACATGAAAATTGTTTTTAAACCATAAAATACAGCAGTTGCTATTACAATGGATGTTGATGCTGTTAAATGCTATGGTGCCAGGCCTTTCCTGAGAAACTTCCAATGATAAACTTGGCTACAGTTCTCCTAAACGTTCCCTTAAATGAATTTATATGAAGCCCTTAGAACAGTTCTTTGGTCTTAGTAAGTCTTATGTATATATTAGCTACTACTACTATTATTATTACAATCATCCTCAACAGCATTGTTATTATTAATGAGACATGCATGCCTCAGAAGTGCTCTAAGAAGGTGGTCCTGGGCGCCCTAGGGGTAGCATTATGGATTCCTTCCCCAGAATCTCTCAGACAGCTAGAATTGTTCCTACCTGGAGTCCCACTGAGAAGTGGCATAGTTCTTCCATGGGATAGAGTTTCTTTCAGTCATTAAAAAAAAATAAAATAAAAGGAATCTTTTTTCCTATTTATTCCTTTGTTCCTGGAACCATGCAGATCCCTGGGGAAAGGCCACCAAAACAGTGTGTTGTAAATGAAAGGGATTCTTGAATGAAAAGCTTTTGTGTCCTTGTCTTTCAACTCTTGAAGTGTCCCCTTTTGCCCACTCCACCAGCTCCACACACACAGCTCTCTAGAACAGCTCTGCGGGGTAGGACAATGCAGTGCTGGGAAGCCCGCCTTTCTGCGCCCCAGCTGGAGCCCCTTCCAGCAAGCTCAGCCCCTCTGGCAGGCAGGAAGGAGTTCACAACCCCAGCCACACCTGGGGCCTAGACACAGTCTTGCTGCCATAAAGGTATCTAGGGAGCTTCAGTGAGCCTGGGCTGTGTTGTGACCTCCAAGTGACAGCTGTCCTTTCTCCTCACTGCCTCAGTTTCCTTACCGGTACTGCTGTTCCCTCTAGCCTGCTTGCCCAGATCACTTGCTATTTCCCATCTTGAGAAAGCTGAGCCCCATTCCTTGTACAAGGGTCTGGGTGGGAACAGCCATGAATAACTGCCTGCCATGTTGCCCTCTCGAACCACCCAGGAGGCTGCCCAGCTCTCTAAGGCAGCATTGTCCAGCAGAACTTTCTGCAGTGCTGAAAATGTTCGACGTCTGTACTTGTCATTACTTGTCACATTTAGCTACTGAGTGCTTGGAATATGGCTACTGTGACCGAGGAACTGAATTTCTCATTTTCTTTACTTTTAATTAATTAAATGCAAATGGCCATGTGTGGTTAAAAGCTACCATCCCAGACAGCACAGCTCTGGAACCTGAACACCAGCCTTATCATCCCTCTGGGTGCCAATGGCAGTAGTCAGGTCTCCTTAGCCCTCCATAGCCTTTTCCCCATCCTTGCCAACATCACCACTGGGCAAGCAACACCAACAGGTACAAATATTCCCCCTGGGTAACAAGTGTGCCCATAGAGAGCTGAGCATCGCTTTTACAATCTTTCAGCAACAGATCTTAGGGGGAAAAATACAACACAGGCAGGGCAGGTGGAGAAAGAGACCACAGAGGTGAGTCAAACCTGTGCTGAAGACACAGAGAGGGAGGCCTCGGCCTTCTCTTTTTAAATCTGAATAAATAGCCCACTTGGAATTTTTTTCATTATTTCACCACTACATTGAGAGTTGGGGCCCAACCATGTAAAACAAAATTTAAGAGTTACATCAGACAGGAAAAAGAAGATGATTAAAAAATGCTTTGTAGGAACTAAAATGCCAAAGTAATGAAGAATATTGGATGAGAGGAGACTAAACTGGTTATAACTGTCAGCTAAACAAGTCATTAATTATCACTTCATGGAATTTTTAAAAAAGAAGTAGCACATTTGAGGACAGGCAGGGGAGTTAGCAAAAGGAAAATCTTTTGCACTGGGACTAGAATGTGTTTTTAAAAAGCCATTGTTGGTCAATTATCTCACAGCATAACCACCTTGGATTGAAAAAAATCAATATTCATCAAAGCAATTATTTTCTGCACTTCTTGGTACTGAACTGGCAATGAGTTTTCATGGTTCAGTTAGCTTTTAACTTAAAACAATAGCAGTCAGCCTCCATTTTCTTCTGGAATATTTATTTACAAAATTGCAATGCTATTTCAAAATGTTTTAGAGAACTTTGAAGGACAGACTGACAGTCATATATTAGTGGTATAATATTAAAATGTTACTCTGATGTGTATTCTTGGAAAATAATATTCAGAAAAAAAATCGATGTACCTGAAGATGTTCACAAGCATCATAATACGGCATCGTAATATGGCAAAAATCTAAACAATTTAAAGTCTTGTAAAAAAGAAAGATAGAAAAGAAAAGAAACAGTTATATATCCACTTCCTCTGGCTTCACAATTCTCTCTGCTCCAGCAAAGCCACTTGTCAAGGTCACCGATGACCACCATGTTGCTAAGGCACAACTGATTCATTCTCTCATTCTCTCTCTCTCTCTTTCTCTCTCTCCTACCCTCCTTCCCTCCCTCCTTCTCTCTTCCTCATACCCCAGCAAATACTCTGCAGGCACAAGGCAGGGGGACAGCCCTGCTGGCCCCATGAACCAGTTATCCTGGGCACAGGCTGGGCCTGTCTCCATGTTAATCACAGTCCTCACCCTCAGCTTTCCCTTATCCATAAAGTCAGACTAGCAGACGTGTGACTTATTCATAACAGAAGATAATCCAACAACCATTCAACTGGGGCCTGGGGATAAAGTGTACATCAGGCTTACCTGATCCTGTCTGGCCTAGATTATAAAAATTAAGGTGCATCTCCTGACTGTGAAGCAACTGTTGGTGAAAACATCCCAGAAGTATCTTTGGAAAGGAAGGGATATAAACTCAGGGGGCAATAATTGGCACAGGTGATCCATGAACAGGATGAGCAAGACAAGAAGCAGGAAGTCGACTCAAAGAAAAGAGACATGTGAAATAGAACTTCTCTTCCCCCGCTTCCTGACTTTCAAAAATGAGTTAACCAGTGAACCCGAGTGAGATAATTGTCCAGACGCGGTCTGTTTTCCCCATATCTGGTCCCTTTCTGCCCTTTCCCCAGGTAGCAGCCCCTGGCCAAGGCTAGTCCCTATAGAATATCTATATTCCCTGTAACAAGTCACGGGGTCAACCAATCATGGGATGCAGGTAACCAAGCAACCTAGAGACAATGTAGCTGTCACTCTAAATAAATGGGATTGTAAACACTATATAGGGATTTGAATAATTAACTTGCTTGATTGTAAAACTGTTTGCTGTGCTGTCCCAAGACACAGACTCTTTCATCACCCACCTGCTGCCATCCGTGATCCCCAAGTAAGCGTAATAAACCAGTGTCTTTCCCTGCTGGACCTCCAGGTGACTTCTTTGAAATAGGTAAAAAACCTTACACACAAGCCCTCTCAAATGTGGGGCTACCACAAAATAACCAGGAACAAGTTGCCCAGGCATTTCAACCAGGAAGGCCAGGTGACTGAAGAAGGAGTTCTAGGCCATGGGGTAAAGAATCAAGACCTGAGCCAGACTCGGTGGCTCAGCCTGCAATCCCAGCACTTTGGGAGGCCAAGGCGAGTGAATTGCCTGAGCCCATGGGTTAGAGACTAGCCCGGGCAACATGGTGAGATCTTGTCTCTTCAACAAAAAAAAAAAATTAGCTGGGCTGGTAGCGCCCCTGTAGTTCTGGCTACTTGGAAGGCTGAGGCAGAAGGATCGCTGGAGCCCAGCAGGTTGATGCTAGGGTGGCTGTGAATGTGCATGCCACTGCACTCCAGCCTGGGCGAAGGAGTGAGATTCTAACTCAAAAAAAAAAAAAATCAAGACCTGGGAGTCAGGAGAACGTGGATATGGAAACATCCCAACCTAAGCCACACTAACAAGAGCAATAACATCAAACACTTATACAGTATTTACTATGTGTCGGTGTCATACACACTTTACATATAATAATCTTTACAAACTGATACTATTATTTTCAGCTACTCAGTGGCAGAGCTGCATTCAAACCCAGGCAGTGTTGTTTCAGTGTTCATAATCATTATGCAATACATTATAAATCTTTACACATGAACACCTCAATAATCACAAAACAGCTTCATGGTGTTCACAAGGTCACAGCACCCACAGTTCTTGGTAGCCAACTCAGGAAGTGACTCTTTCATCAAGGGAGCAAAATATCTCCCCCACTACCACAAAGAACATTAATCACTATGAAAAATGTGGACAAGAGCTGCAGCGTCCTCTAACAAGAGTACAAAAACCAATTCTCAGGTTAATAAGTAAATATTGGTGGGCATTTTGCCAAGACCACTGGAAAAAACAAACCTCAATAAAAATCAACTGATATAGACTTGCTGTTCAGAAATAATTTTGATCAACTGCATTAGCAGGGACTGAAACTAATCTGCAAACTGAACAAAAGGCTGGGATATGTGGATGCTACCACTGGGCACGGGGAGTCAATGTAGGACAGAAATGAGCATGTCCCACAGAAGAGGCCCCGTTGGCAGGACTAGAAGAAGAATCCAGAACAAACAAGCACAGTCGATTTCCTTGGGTCCCACTATTACCTTGTGAGAGAGGATCTGGAATTCTATCCAGAGCTCTTCAAGATAACCTTTGTGGCTACATATTCCTACACATTAAATTAATCATTTCCAACAACTCTTTTTGTCACCTACATAAAGGCCTGGAGCTAAAGAGTCTCACTAGGGATTATCATCTATCTGTCTCTCCATCAGGATTCCAGGTGCTCCTGAAGATGGCTGTCATGACAAACCTCGGGCCGCAGAGAGCCCAACCTTATGGTAGACTAATGACGGGTCTTAGATAAAACCTTGCCCTTCCCTGGGTCACAGGTGTTGACTAAAAATGAGATCATTGACTGATGAGCCATGATGGCATTTCCCAAACTGGCGTTTGAGGAACACTGGTCTGTAAGTCATTTAGGATAATGCAAAAAGAAGTGTTCCATAGTCAAAGTTAATTTGGGACCTGCTGGTTAGTTAAAACTAAACAGATTTCATAACTGTAGTTCTTCTCAATGTCTCCAGCATGATGGCGTGCACTATGACTCTCCAAGAAAGGTATCAATTGCTGTGTTCCCATATATTTTTCCATCATTGCTTTTCACATTCCCATTCGGGTCTTCCCTGGAGCATATAGTTTAGGGAACGTAGCTCTGCAAGGCTTCTTTCCAGTGCTCTGGAAGGCCACGGAGCAGCCTGTAAGGCGCCCCAGGTGCTGGAATCATTCTGTATGGGCTGGAACTCCAGCTCCAACCCAGCTGGCTGCATAACCGTAGCCATGTTACTTAACCTGCTTCCCTATCTGTAAAATGGAATAAATGACTGTTCCCACTCCCAAGGGTGTATCACATGAGAGAATTCATCAAAGTGCATAGCAGGGTTCACTGGTAGTAGTAGTGGGAACAATAGTAGTGGAATTCCATTACTCCCTTGGAATCTCGCCTGGAAAATGCCTCTCCCAGCACTTACTAAGAGGTTTGCAATAGGACACGCCTTTCATTACCAGCTCAGCCCCTCCCAGGCAAGGGCTTTGGTGACCAGAGTTCACTGACCTACAATCAGATGACTCATGTGAACACCTTCACAGACCCTGTAGGGCAGGAATCTGAGGCTACACTGTGACATGCAGCAAACCAGAAAACAATACCTGTCTAAATTGGGCTGGGCAAAAGGGTGTCAAACAGCTTGGTTCTGTTCTGGCTTCATCAGTCACTCATTAGCTTAATGATGGTACTCCATAGAAAGAGCTGTGAACCACAAGAAGGAGGCCTGGGTTCTAGCCACAGTCCAAGAAGAACTCCAGGTCTGCTGTGCTCTGTACTCTACACTCATGACCTCTCTGGATCTCAGTCTCCCTATCAACACAATTTGGGAGTGAAGAAAACAAAGGCTCTCAACTGGAGATGTACAGTGAACTTACCCAGAACAATTTTTTGAAAACAACCCTGTTCAAGTCCAATCCCAGACCTACTGAATTTAAAAATCTTTATTTTATTATATATAAATTTCATCTCAATTAAAAAAAAAAAAATCTCTGGAACCCAGAAAAAGTATTTGAAAAATCTCCCTGGGTGATTCTGATCTACCCTCTTACTCAGAGCCACTGGCCTGAATGATCAGGATCACAAGCTCCCCTTCAGCATCTTATAAAAAGGTACGGAAGCCGGACTCGGTGGCTCAGCCTGTAATCCCGCGCCTTTGGGAGGCTGAGGTGAGTGGATTGCCTGAGCCCGCAGGTTCAAGACCCGCCTGGGCAGCGGGACCTCATCTCTACAATAAATCAAAAAATCAGCTGGGCGTGGTAGCGCATGCCTGTAATTCTGGCTACTCGGAAGGCTGAGGTGGAAGGATCGCCGGAGCCCAGCAGGTCGAGGCTGCGGTGGCCGGGAGTGGCCACTGCACTCCAGTCTGGGTGACTGAGTGAGACTCCGACTCAAAAAAAAAAAAAAAAGGTACTGGGCTTCTGGGTTCCTCTGAGAAAAGTGTCAAACCCCACTGCCTTGCAAATCAATGACCAGACAAGGTCAGGTTTTCCAAGGAAACCTGGGTCCTCTATCCCAGCAGAGAGAAGTGCACTACTGTATATATCCTGGAGTCCTCAGCACATGCTTTTAATCCAGCTGATTCTGGAACATTCTTTATATGTCTCTCTCTGGGATTCCATCTCAACTCTCTGCCTTTAAGCCATCCCAATACGTTCTCAAACCATGTAACAACAAAAGCAAGTACCAACTGACCCAGACCCTCCTCCCAAATGCTATACTCACTTTATCTCAAGTCCTATCTTGATGCTGATCCTTGTTAATGATTCCATTTCTGCTCCTCTAGACTCAGAAATTGTACAGAGTCTCAGGCTTCTTTGTGACAAGGCTTAGGTTTACTCCAATGAACTTTTCATTCTTCTGGCCATGTCAGGTAGAACATCTACCTTGGCTGCCCCTCCAGACCCAAGTCCCAGCCAGGCTGATGCACACATTTAAGAAACCAAATCTCACAGGACCTAACAGGCCACCATGTAAAGGCATCATTACCTGAAGCCTAGAAGGACACAAAGCCTCAGCATTCTGATTAATACCAAGTTTGGGACTTAGCTACTCCTCTGCTCCTCCCCTCCATCAGCACGAATAACTGAGAGCTAACTAACAACCAAGAGGGCAAAGGGACTGACTAAGGCCTACTGTAGACTTGGTCTCTGGAGCACTGAATCCCACTTTGCTCCAGTTGTCAGAACAAAAAGCTAAAGAGACACTCTCCCCTAGAAACACAAGAAAATATACAAACACTGAGAGCTAATTCTAAAACTAATAGACGATGGAATAGGGCAGAGATTGCAGTTTTATCTTAAAGAGACCAGCTGGGTCCCTGGTCAACAAAAATTGGCAGCAATCTGATAGAATAATCGACAAGTCTAAAAATATGTCAATCTAAAGAAAAAGAGAACCTCAGAAGCAAATGATGTCTAAGCATTATCCAGAGAGGAAGACTTAGCCATGGGCTTTAGAGCATTCTGGTTCCACTGCCCACCATCCTGTCCTTCATTCTTCAAATTTCTTCACCTTTCACTCCCGTACATGTAGACTGCCATATCTACCAGCAACCCCAAAGGTAAAAGTCTGGGAATTCAGGGAGACACCCCTTATCAACAAGGGTGCCTGAATGAAGCATATTTGTATACCCAACCCTAAACTGTACCACACAATATCAAAATAAAAAATATTGATATATAAAAAAAAGCTTGGAAATTCTGAGAACACTTATCGATTTGGGGTCAATAAGCCCAAGTCCATAAGAATATCCTGAGGCGGTGGCTCAGCCTGTAATTCCGCACTTTGGGAGGCTGAGGTGAGTGGATTGCCCGAGCCTGAGGGTTCGAGACCCGCCTGGGCAGCGAGACCTCATCTCTACAATAAATCAAAAAATTAGCCAGGCGTGGTAGTGCACGCCTGTATTTCCAGTTACTTGGAAGGCTGAGGCGGAAGGATCGCCAGAGCCCAGCAGGTTGAGGCTGCGGTGGTCGGGAGCGGCCACTGCACTCCAGTCTGGGCGACATAGTGAGACTCCAACTCAAAAAAAAAAAAGAATATTCTGAGACTATCAGAGCCATAGCTACTTGGCTTCTGTATCCAGAGACATCTACTTTGGTCGCCTTGAAAGAATTACTCTTGATGAATTCAGAGAAGAAAGTGACCACTACTCTTCTTAAGGGCAATGGTAGTTCATTTCTCTGTTCCCACATTACAATTTACAAAGTGCTTCATCAGAAATCATAATTTTTTTTTATAATCTTGGAGTAAAGAAGTTTTTTCTAGATGTGACACAAAATCTGAAAGTCACAAAAGGCAAGACTGATACATACAACAATACAAATTTTTTAAATCTTCATAGGGAAAAAAAGTTAAAACACAACTGCCAAAAAAAAAATGTTTTCAATGCACATCAGGGACAAAAATGCTTGTTTCCTAATAAATACAGAACTCCTTGAAATCAGTAACAAAAAGTCAACAACCCAATAGAAAAATGGGCTAAGAACATAAATAGCTCACTGAAAAGGAAATTCAGTGGTTTTTTCATATGAAAGGAGATCCAATTTCACTCAAAATGAGAGAAAGAAGACTTTCTATTCCATCATGATCAAACTGGCTTGTACTCATCCCCACCTCACTGGAAACCCTTTTGGGGGCCACATATCTTCAAGAGAACAGCAGACACAATCCCAAACTCAGGCCCGGGAGTGACATCAATGCAGAGCGGGAGCATGCCGGCACTAAGGAAAACCCACAAAAGAAGTGAAACTAACAAAATAAAAATCTCTTCCATAAAACCTGGAGAGTAGAGATCTAGCAACCCTCAGGCCTTTAAGACAAGATGCAAATGACCTCACAGATCCGCTCTCTCTGTGTGTTAGTGTCTCTCCAGCAGGATTCCTCTGCCAAGTGTTTTTCCCACCAGCCCTACCAGTCTATTATTTATTCCTTGCAGCCCCTCTCCACAGTGCACTGGGACTGTCATCCCCGATCCTGATGGGTCTGTGAGGCCAGGTAACTGCTATGCTTCCTGTCTGAGGTCACCAAGCAACCTGGGAGCATATTAGTCTAGTCAGGTCCCGGAACAGAGGCTGACGCTAACATGAGGGCTTGTCGACAGCTCAGCAAGGGAGAGGAAAGGCTGATGACCAGCTGAGGAAATTACAGTCATGTTAGATGTAGCACAAGGGAGGAGATGTTTTCAAAAAGTCCCAGGCTTTTGTCTCTAATAGACCTTAGAATTTGCCACACAGTGTCATAGAAAACTATCATCATCTTAGGCAAATCTGGCATGGGTCTGTGGCTAAAAGGCTCTCTCTCTCTCTCTCTCTCTCTCTCACACACACACACACACACACACACACACACTCAATGGTAGCTCTATGTTCCAGTCAGAGCTGCTGGCCGCCAACTAGGTCAGAGATGAATGACAAGGTGACCCAGAGTGGTCATGGTAAAGCATGACTAGTCTGTGGGCAGGGACTATGGTCTTCGTGGGTTGCCCAGGCAAGGAATGTCTCACCCCTCCTCCCACCCCCAACATGCTTTCAAAGTCAAGCTACACTTTAACATGCTTGACCTGAGGTGACCCTCAGGACCTAGCTGCCCTATAGAATTCTTTCAGGCTAGGAAATTCAGGGTAGACAGTTAATAAACATCTACAGTCCTTGCCTAAGATTCTGTGACACTGTTTTCAGATACACCCACAAAAGAGAAGCACTTTGTTAAGGACAGTTTTCAAAGCGATTGCACATGAGTCATCTCAATCATGCAAGATAATCAGAGCACAAGCTTTCTCCCCAGTTGGAAGGCCAGAAAATAAACGCAGAGGGAGCGAGGACATATAGATGAAAAGAACAAGCATGCATTGCCTGTGGGGATGTAAAATGGTGTTGCCACTCTGGAAAAGTCTGGCAATTTCTTACAAAACGAAACATATAACTACCCTAAGACTCAGTTACTGTACTTGTAGGCCTCTAACCCATAGAAATAAAAATTTATGTTCACATAATAAAATGTCATAGCAGCTTTATTTGTAGTAGCCAAAAAACAGGGAACAACCCAGATGTTCTTTTTTTTTCCTGAGTTGGAGTCTCACTCTGTCACCCAGACTGGAGTGCAGTGGCCACTCCCAGCCACTGCAGCCTCGACCTGCTGGGTTCCGGCGATCCTTCCGCATCAGTCTTCCAAGTAGCTGGAACTACAGGCATGCACTACAACACCCGGCTAATTTTTGATTTATTGTAGAGATGAGGTCTTGCCAAATTGCCCAGGCGGGTCTCGAACCCGCGGGCTCAGGCAATTCACTTACCTCAGCCTCCCAAAGGCATGGGATTACAGGCTGAGCCACCGAGCCCGGCTCAGATGTTCTTAAATGGGCAAATGATTAAGCAAACTGTGGTACATCCACACTGTGAAATACTACTTCTAATCCCAGCACTTTGCGAGGCCGAGGCAAGTGGATTGCCTGAGCCCGTGTCTTCGAGACCCCACCCAGGCAACTTGGCGAGACCTCGTCTCTACAATAAATAAAAAATTAGTCGGGTGTGGTAGTACACGTCTGTAGTTCTGGCTATTTGGAAGGCTGAGGCGGAAGGATCGCTGGAGCCCAGCAGTTCGAGGCTGCGGTGGCTGTGAGCATGCCACTGCACTACGGTCTGGGCAACAGAGTGAGACTCCAACTCAAAAAAAAGAAAAAAAAGAAATACTACTCGGCAAAAGATAGAATGAATGACTGATACAAGCAACAACTCGAATGAATCTCCTAAAAATTATGTTGAATGAAAAAAGGCCTACCCTTAAAGGCTGCATACTTTATGACTCCATTTATATAACATTCTTGAAATAACAAAAGTATAGAAATGGAGAATGAATTAGTGGTTGCCAAGGAGTGGAGAGGGAAGTGGGTGTGGCTATAAAAGGCAACATGGTGGTGATGGAATGTTCCTTACTTAACTGTATCAAAGTCAATATCCTGGTTGTCATATTTATTATAGTTTTTGCAAGAAGACCACTGAAGGGAAGCAGGGTAAAGGATCTCTGTATTCTTTCTCACAACTACATGGTAAGCTACAATTATCGCAAGAGTCAACCAAATGAAATATGTAGCTCTTGTCTGGATCCTGGGTTGAACAAACCTGTAAAAACATATGTCTGAGACAAATGAAGAATGTGAGCACGGCATGGATATTAGATGGTAACAAGGCATTACTGGTCATTTTTGTTGAATGTAATAAAGATACTATGTTTACATGAAAGAGTACTTTTCTGTGAGAGAGACTTATCAAAGTATTTAAGAATTAAATAATTATATGACATCTGGCTTTTGCTACAAAACAACTCAAGGTTGGGGGAGAGGGCAGTGGGTGGGAGTAAAAAACGAAATGAGGCAGGCCAGGAACTGATAACTATTGAAGCGGGGTGATGGGTCCACAGGAGTTTATAATGTTCTCTATTTTTGTGGATATCTGAAATTTTCCATGATAAAAAAGTGGAGAGGAGGTAGGCTCAGTGGCTCAGTCTGTAATCTCAGCACTTTGGGAGGCCAAGGTAAGTAGATTGCCTGAGTCTGCGGGTTCGAGACCAACCTGGGCAATTTGGCGAGACCTTGTCTTTACAATAAAAAAATAAAAAGTGGATAGGTGAATAAAAGGCCAAGAAAGGGCATTTAGTACCTTGTCCTCAGTAAGAGAGAGACATAAGGCTTTAACCTGGGTGTTCAGACTCTTCTATCACAGACTATGCCAGCCCTTTCTATAAGAGTTACTGAGGGCAGGGCTACAACTAGGCTGGTGAGAAGCTTCCCTTGGCAGACTATCAGATGGCAAGCTGGGCTAAGGAGCCCCTGTGGTGGCTGGGCCTGTGAAGCCTTTATGGGGTGCTAAGCAGCCTCACACACAGTTGGTGGCACCCTGGATGAGGCCACCAGGCCTAGAAGACCCAACTTCATCAAAAAAGGCAGGCCTTGCTCCAATGCCACATCCTTCTCAAAGCCTTCCCCAGATTCCTCAGTCAAAGGTGCAGGCTCCTTTATACTCCCATAGTTCTGTGTGGATACCCCCTTGTGTCAGTTATCTATTGCTGAATAACAAGTTAACCCAAAACTTAGCAGCTGCCAACTTATTATCTCACAGGGTCTGAGACAATTCAGGCACACTTAGCTTCCCTGGGCTGCAATCAAGGTATCAGCCAGGGCTACATTCATCGTAAGACTCAATGGGGTAAGAATCCAATTCCCAGGTTACTCATGTGGCTCTTGGTGGACCTCAGAACCTCTCCCGCTACTGGCCAGAGACAGCAGTTCCTTAATATGTAGGCCTCTCCACAGGGTGTCTATAACCAGGCAACTAGATTCCTCCTGGAAAGTGCTCAGAGAGAGAGAAAGAGGAAAGGTACCCAAGATGGAAGTGGCAGACTTTTATAACATAACCTCAGAAGTGATAGACTACCACTTATGCCATATTCTAGTCATTAGAAGCAAGTCAATAAGTACAGCCAACACTCAAAGGAAAGCGATCCCACCAGAGAAAAAAATCCCAGGAGGTGGGGGTCTCTGGGGCCATCTTAGAAGTCGCCTACTATGTCCCCCAGTATAGCTGGGATTTGTATGACACCTACCTTTCTTTCTTTCTTATAGGACAGGTATTTGTATAAATCTACCACTAGAAAGTGAAGCTGTGTGTGCAAAACCTATATGAGCCTCATCTTTTCCTCCTCTCCCTTCCTGTACCTGGCACAGCATCCAGTCCCAATGGCTGCTCTGTGTCTGAGAGGGGCAGTCACTCCATCTATGCTCCCCTCCTGCACTAAAGAAGCAGGCCCAGTGGCTGAATGTAATACACATGGTCCCACCTGTTCTGGGCCCAGCTGACTGGACCAATGACAGCAAAAAAAATCAATTTATGATCTCCAGGCCAGGTGGTTCTCTTTCAAGATCTGAAATGGAAAATACCAAGAGATGATGTCCATTAGGAGGAAGTCATGGCAAAGCCCATGCAAGCTTCAGTGCCATGGGAACAGAAAAAACACATTTTTAAAAAGCAGCTGTGGAGAGGAGAAAGTAAAGAAGTGTAGACAGAACCAATGATACCAGTAGGGCGAAAGAGAAGAAATCACCCACATAAACAGGTCCTCAGAGCTGCCCCAAGTTCTAGCCCCGCCCACAATACAGTAGTCTTTTATTGAGCTGTCATGCATAAGTCTCACTTTCTGGGGGGAGGGGAAAGGGGGAAATGGGGAAAAGGAGGAGAAAGGGAAGGATACGGAAGGAGAGAGCACCCAGCATTCCGGAAAGTCATCAGACAAGGGCTAGGACACCCCAGCAGGAGGCTTGCAAGAGGGAGTTTCCTTGACAGTAGCTACCAAATCAACTTATGCCTATTCTGAGCATGGTAAATCCCCCAGATTTCACAGGTCTGTGATTAATGACTAAAATGGACAAATATTATTATGTGATATAGATGGTGCTTTTTAAAAAGCTGATATTGTACCTGACTACCCCAATCCACTGCAGAAGGAAAGACATCACTCACTCCTCTCTCATGGCTCACTCACTTCTCAGAGAGACACTAAGACCCAGAGCTGAAGATATGAGTGGGATTAAGACAGGAACCATTAAGCCTGTTAAGAAGGCAGTCCTCAACTAAGGCGAGAACTGGTGTGTGTGACAGACAGAAGAAATCAAAAAGCCAAGGGTTAAGGCAAATGAGACCTATGCCAGGTCCCTGGGAGATAAGGAGCTCTCAGTGTTTTACCATCAGAATACCACACCCACTGGGTTGATTCTACTCACTTAGTGGAATCACTCTGCTGCTAGGGTTCTTAACTATATGAAGAGAAACCAAAAAAAAGGAATTTATTTACAGAAAATTGTGTATTTATTCTTACATGTTTAAATTTCAGTCACCTTCAAAGTACTCTCCGTTTGATGCAATACACCTATTGAGATGATTCTTTTACTGCTCAAAATAGTTTTTGAACTCATCAATTTTGATGCCTTTTAGTACTTCTTTTGTTTTTTTGTTTCACCTCTTCCACATCAGCAAAACGTTTCCCTCTGAGGACTTTTTTCACCTGGGGAAACAAAAAAAGTCGCTCGGGATCAACTGGGTAAATAGAGAGGGCCAGGCACGGGGATCAGGTCATTTATGGTCAAAAACTACTGTGGTGTCGGCAGTTTGTTCATGTAAATCACCCATAATGAAATGGGCAAATGCATCGAAAGAATCTCCAAAAAAATTCACTGAAGCTGAACACAGCCTCTTGCAACAATGCTAGCTGGTTATATTGAGGCCACTGGAAGAAGTCTGTACTTATATAAGAGACCCGCCCTCCCAAAAATATTTCTGGGTTTTTTTGGGGGGTCCCCCTTTGTACATGGTAGGAATCATGATCATTCCCTCCACACACTCAAGGGCTTTCAGAGTTTACAACAAAGTTAAGGTTCACATCACACCAGCCAAGTCATGCCCAACCTAGGACTCTAAAGGACCTTTTACACCCTGGAAGGTCCAGTTGGAGGCCACCCTGCTGACGTGTGCACTTCGAGAGCCTGACCTCAGAACCCCTTCTGAAGGGCAGAGCCAGTGACAGGGGCTTGAGTGAGGACTTCCATGCAAAAGGAAGAGCTAGGTAAATCCAGGAAGTAGGGAAGCAGAGAGTGGATTTGACCAAGGAAAACTTAGGGCAGCCACTTTGGCTGGAGAGCAGGATGGATGTGGGGGAGCAGCAGGAAGCAACACTGTAGGAGGAAAACCAGCCAGACACAGGTGTCTAGATGCCACATCCTGCAGCTCTCTCTAAGGGCCTAGATATGGCCCAGGACATTCCAAATGATGATTAGAAGGCAGTGTAAGTGTGTGGGGAAAAGAGAAGCAGGCCTGAGGTTCAGTCCAAGATGGTTAACCAGCAGGACCAGGCCATGAGCAATTCCACACGTGGCTTGTGTATAGAAATCAAGCATGCTCCTGCCAGGGGCAGTGCACAGAGAGAAGACACACAAGGAAAGTCAACCCTGGAAGCACTGGGTGAACACCCTGGAGGCACTGGGTGAACACACTGGATGGGATCTGAAGAGCAGAAGCCACTGCCCAGGCTGAGGCCCCAGGTGCCCAGCATGCTCCCAGAATATCTGCCCAGCCCCTCCACCATTCCGACCCCACATTTACTCTAGCTTTCAAGGCCTGGCACAAACCCCTTGTGTTCTCTTCCAAGCTTCCCCTCTGAGCTCTGACAGAACTGACAGTACCTGGTCCATTCTCCATGCAAAGAATCCCACATGTCTCCCTTAAGTCCAGACACAGCACTGATGCTGCTATGCTGACCTCTGCCCTCTTGCTTTGTGGCCCCTACTTATGTGGGGGTTTCTCCCCCAACCAGAAAGTGAGCTCCAAAGCAGGACTGCCCCAGTGCCCTGCATACGACGGGAAGAAAACAGATTCTTCATGGCAAGGAAAAGCCTAGACTAAAAGCTGGTTAACCTCCTGGCAACAATAAGAGTCAGCTGATGCCTTTGACAGACAGCCAAGAATTTAAAAGAAGGTCTTGGAAAATTAAAAGGCAGAATTTAATGGGGGACCAAAATGGGAGCTATTATTGTTCAACAAATTTGGCAACCATTTTCATTAGCTTAGAAAGAGCTTCTGGCATTATATTAGTAGAAAGTGATCTCTACCATGTTACTATTTTTAGCATTTGATGACAAATTTGCTCAGCTGTCCCTTTTCAGAATCAGAGAATTCAAACGCCTCAAATTTGCTCCATAGGAGCTGCCAGAAAATAGTTTTCCCTGAAATCACTGGACACATGTTTATAACCTTTGTTCACTATTCGTTCAGATGTTTTCACTCAGGCAAGTTCCTGAATGTCTGTTTTTTCCTTTGCTTTCTTCCACACGAGAACTCCTGCACCTCATGCCACACTGAACACTGGCAGCCAAGGGCATCACCTGCCACATCAGGAAATCAGAGTCAAATGTGTTTCCTCAAGGCTTAGAAGACCCATCAGGAAAAGCTGCCCCCAAAATTCAAACTTCTAGTTGTAACTAACCCCACAAGGAATATTCAGAGCCTATAGAATTCATCAGAAGTTGCTGGATTTCATCCCCAGACAGTTCTAGAGTGGGCTTAAGAAAAACGACTAAGGCTTGATAACGACTAAGGCTTGTAGTCCCAGCTACTTGGGAGGCTGAGGCGGGAGGATTGCTTGAGCCCAGGAGTTTGAATCCAACCTAGGCAACATTGCAAGACTCTTGTCTCTAAAAAAATTAATAATAATAAAATTTAAAGATAAAAGAAAAAGGGCTGAGGTAGTAAGTCAGCTCTAGTATATGAGGTGACCCTCAAAATAAAGTAGTCCAAGACAAACACCTAACAAAACTGTATCCATTTAATTCACTTGACAAATATTTATTGAATGCCTTACATGTGCCTGGTATTGTTACAGGCAATGGGAACATAGTAGTGTACAAAATACACAACACTTCCTGCCCTCATGGAGCTTATATTTGGGTAAGGGAGACAGATTATTTAAAAAAAAAAAAAAAAACCAAAAAAAAAAAACAAGATGCATTCCATATCAGATGACAATAAGAACTATGAACAAAAATAAAGCAGGGCAGGGGCTGGGCACTCCATAGGAGATGAGCACGATTTTATACAAGATGGTCAGGGATGGCCTCCCTAAGGAGGTGACATCTCAACAGTGATCTGAAGGAGGTGAGAGGAACAAGTCATGGCGATATGCCTGGAGAGAGTGACCCAGATGGAGGGGACAGGAAGGTGGGGTGGCCATCGTGGGGTGAGCGAGAGAGAACGGTAAACGCTGATGCCAAAGCTGCCACTGACCTGCAATAGCTCCATCACAGTCTGCAGAGAGGGCTCCAGGCCCAGGGGTCACAGGCAAACACAAAGTCAAGAACCCAAGAGCCGTGAGATCAGAGCAGACACTCCACTTGCCCAGATACACTGCCACATAAAACCTGCATGAGGATGACAAAATGGCCCACACAGAGCATGGCCAGAGGCAGCCAGTCTGCACCCCTGAATCTTATCCAAACCTCAATCTACCGTGAGCACCTACCACCTGGGGAGGGAAGGACCTTGCCCATAGGCTTAAGAAAGGTGGTGACAGAATTTAATTCTGGTCAGATGCACCTGGCATGCCCTGCCTCCTTCTCCCACAGAAAGCCCTCCAGAAGGGAACAAGTCTCTGGTATTTAGCCACAAGGGTCAAGATCCCTCCTCACCCTCTGGGTTACGCTCCTCTGAAACCACCTGTGATCAGTGCCACAAGGGTGCTGGTGTGCCACCAGACACTTCGGCCTCCTCTTAAACAACTCTGTCCCCAGGGTCCCCACCATGATTCATGAGCCAGGGAAAGTCTTCTCTATGCCTCTGGGTCCAAGGCAAACTCCAGGCATCTCCAAAGGTATTTCAAATCCACTCAGGAAGTACAACCAAGTCAGTGAATACTTAAAATGTCAAACCCTACTATACGCTCTATCAGCTGTGCTACGGAGGACAGAAAAGACTGATAGGAAGTGCCCTCTTCTAAAAGTTGAGGCTTTCCTGCCCACAACCATCCCACCCCCAACAGAGAGAGCTGCATACCTGTAATTTATTGATTACCCTTATTTGAGAGCAGCATTTCCTAATGTGAGTTCTGTGGAACAACCTTCTCTCACAATGTGAACAGGTATTCCTCAAAAAGGCAATCAGTGGTCAATCACGTTTAAGAAATCCTAGTTTACACACAGTTAAACTATTTTTTACTGTGGTACTTATCAGAGCTTTATTCCCTCCAAGAGGAGACTTACGAATACTATCTAACACTTACTCAGCATCTCTTGGGGCCATGAGTCCTCATCACAACCTGGTGAGGCCTGTACAATCACTACCCCCATTTTACAAAGAATCTGCAGCTCAGGAAAGTTAAAGACCTATGTTAGGTGTTAGGAGGGATTTAGGCAATACCAGATGTTAAAGGTAATACTAGATGTTAGTTTGGTCAGAGAACTCAGCCTCCTAAGGAAGTTCTGAGACATATACACACATCAGGAGCAGTAACAGATGGGAAACTTATGCACCACTTTATTATTAGCTGGGGTATAGAGCAGAACCCTCTGGTAGCCAGCCAGGTTAGCAAATGCGGCCTAGGTTCAAGGTCTTAGGAGGACCTCAGCCTCTTCCAGTCAAGTAAGCACAAGTGGTAGAGGAGAGAGAAGAAAACAGGCCTGTTCATCTGCCCTGTGGGGACCAGCCCTGTTTCAGCTCACTTCTCCTGCCTCAGAACTATGAAGAAAACTCCAGAAAGAAGGAAAGCCACACTCATGCATGCGACCTTTTGCCCAGTGACCATGTCCACTAGTAAACAGGGTCCTAGAATCAGACTCTACTACGCTATAGCCTGGATAGTAAGGAGCAGGGTAAGAAGTCACTCCCAGACCTGCTGACCTTTGCCCACGTCCACACTAAACCACCCCACACTCCGGTCTATCCTCAGGCCACCTCACCCTGAAGCAAGCAGGGACCACCAGACTAGCTGTGGGAACTGGCACGTGTCACCAGCACCTTTCCCAGTACGGATCTCAGAGACCAGGAAACCATCTAAATATAGCATCAGTGAAAGGGAACCCCTTGTGTCTGCTTTCTCCTGGTATGGAGGCTGATAGGGAGGGGTAGATAAGAGGCTGCCCTGGGGTCTCCAGCCCTTGTCTACCACACCCTAGATTCCAGGACACACACACACCCCGTTGCAGGACTCCTTCCATTAGGAACACGACTGCCCCAGAGTGGGCCCAAGAATGTTCCCGCAGGCACCCAACTGTCTGCCGGCAGCCTCAGTACAGAAAGGTCCTGGTAGTCTCAGGAGTGATGGCACCCAGGATGTTGGGGAAAAGGGGTGGGGAGCAGGACCAGACTACCCCAGCTTGTGGCCAGCTGGCTTTGCCATTCTCTTCTACAGTGGCAAGCGTCATGCTAGGTTTCAAGAGGTAACTCTGGGGCAAGGGAGACTCAGGCCCCAAATCCTACATTCCTAGGGATTTTACGATAGTTGGCATTTGCCTGGGGTCGTTTACCCACATAGCTCTCCTTAGGAAACATGAGCAGGCCTGGGCTGAGGGTGGTAATAAGCACGTGTTCTAAGACTGCACATTTCAGGAACCCAGAAGCTGGGAGCTGGTGGAAGAGATCTTGGAAAGGAGGGTGGGTGAAGTATTTTTAGCTGGATGATTGTCTCTGGCTCACATGACCCTGAGAGAAAAGCAGGTCAGAGATGGCAATTCTTACCTGAGGGGCAAGATGTGAAGTATCTTGCAGAGAAGTTTCTCATCCCCTATCAGAAGCTTTTCCCAAAGGCAAGAGTAGGTAGTCTAAGAGTCTGCGAGTAACTCTAGCCCCACACACTTTGGTGCTGTGTTTGGAGGTCGGACTCATCCTTGCTACCTGACATGGTGCTAAGTGCTGTTATAAGCATCATCTTATTCATCCTCTGAAGTCAGTACTATTTTATCCCTATTTTACAGAAGCAGAAACTGAAATTCAGAGAGAAGACAAGCAAACACTTAGGGTACCTACAATGTTCTAGGTACTGTTCTAAGCCTGTTACATATACCAACTCATTTAATTCTCGTAACACCCCACGAGAGGTGAATGGTACTTATCTCTATTTTATAAATGAGAAAACCAAGGCTCAGAGAAGTCCAGTAACTTGGCCAGAGTCTCACAGCTAGTCAGTGATGGGGCTGCCATGAAGCCTGGCATGCTGATTCCAGGGCCCATGCTCCTAACCACTATACCATTCTGTCCTCTTGTAACTTCCCAAGGTCACTAAGCCAGTGAGTCTGTGGAGTTTGCACCCGGCTGCATCTGGTCCAGAGCCTGAACTCCTACTCTCTATGACATACAAACCGCCCTTTCAAACCGCCCTACTCTCTCTGACATACAAACCTGCCTGACTCAGTGCTCCCTGCAGAAATGGGCCCAGAAATCAAGGGAAGCTTGGACATGGCCATGCTTTGCCCTATGCAGCACAATAGGTCGGTATCACCTGGAATGGCCATCGGTGCACAGTCCTTGTGCCGCTTGCACGCACTTCCTCGCGCTAATCAAGTTTTGCTTCACTTGAAGCAAAACTGAGTTTTCTCTGCTCACCAGGCACAGGGCTTGAGCAGAGCTTGCCCTCAATGCTGGTTGGCTGACTCTAGGGCAAACAGAGGAGAAACTTCCACAAAGAATCCAGGCCTGGACACTTGAGCAACGCAGCCAGACAGCACTCAGACCAGACCAGGGAGGTGCAGGGGAAGCCCTTTAGTGCATGAGAGGGGGGTTGTGCCTACCAGCCATAGCACAGGTGGGAGGCAGAGGCCTGGGGCCTAGTCCCTGCTCAGGCAGGCTCAGTGACCCTGGAAAGCCTCCCTGTGCCTCAGTCATGCCAGGGTCACGCCATTGCTGTGCCCCTCTCGCAGGTGGGTGTAAATGCCCTCTATAATGATGAAGAACTGCTGGCCAAGTGCAGTGGCTCATGCCTGTAGTCCCAGCACTTTGAGAAGTTGAGGCCGGAGGGTCCCTTGAGCTCAGGAATTCAAGGCTGTGGTGAGCCGTAATCATGTCACCGCCTCCAGCCTAGGTGACAGAATGAGATCCTGTCTCAAAAATTAAAAAATTAAAAAAAGATGAAGGACTGCAGCTAATGATGTTTTGTTCCCAGACAGACAGAAGACACCTTCTTCATTTCAAATGTCCCCTCCCCAGTGTGGCCCAAACAGTTCCAGTCAGAATAACATCTCCCACACTCCAGGGATGACCCTGCTTGACCTCCTAGGCACATGCAGGATGAGGGGGAGTCTGGGCCCCTCATGCTCCCAGCCAGCAACTGTGGCACTCTCCCACGGGCCTCCGGAGCCCCAGAGCTTCCTTTCCCCCACCACCGACTGAGTCAGGAGAGGCTTCCCCGACTGGAGCCCATCTCTCCTACGTGTGGACACAGGTATGTGCACAACTGCACTCCTCGTCCTGCAGGGAGGGAAAGCAAGAAACACAGGCACCTTGGAGACACAACTCCATAGGGGCCCAGACCAGAACGAGGCGACTGACCCACACTCTGCTGCAGCCCAGGGGTGCCAACCATTGTACCTCACAAGGGGTTAGTTTTGCCCAAGGCTCATCAGGAAGTCAGTCAGCTAGAATTTTTTATTCTCTCTGCCCCAATAGAAACAAGGGTTAAAAACGGCCAGGTTCCCAGACTAGCCTACAGAAGCTAAGTGGACCCACAGTGGCTAGGCCTAGCTCTGCTGCCCAGACCTGGATTCTAGGGCACAGGGGCAAACCTTTCAGAGTCCAGGAAGGAAAGTGCTAGGGGAGAAAAGCAGTGACTTCAGCCTTACCAGGGTCCAGACCTCACCCAGGTCTGAATCAAGCAGTTGGCTTCCTTCCTCCCTCAATTCATGCTGTAATATAAGCCTGAGTCTCTCTCCAAAAGGTCTCAGGGGTGCACCAGTCTCCAAAATATTTTTCTCTTCCTCCCTCTACCTTTCCCTCAACCTCATTCATTTATCCAACAACACAGTATTCACCTCAATTCAGTGTTCAGAGGAAAGCAATCCGATTGGGTAATTCACACTAAAGTACAAAGGACTGATGGGCAAGTGGTTCCATGGCAGAAATATCTGCACTGGTTTTGCAGAAGTCTGTGACCCTCACTTGGAGCTCCCAGGTGGAAGGCCGACCGCTCTGCCCACCTTCATAACTTCTCCACTTCCTCTTGTTCTGAGCCCACCAAGGAGTTAAAGACTGCAAGTTAGTTCCCAACAAAAAAACACAGTTCCCTGTGACAGCCAACATAAAAACCTCTACAGCCCTGGGTTCTCAAGGACAGAGGAAGACCATGTAAGCTGGGAGTGCCTGTCAGGTCTCATGGGGTACGACACCTCACTTCTGTATGTGTACATGCTTGGCACATGTGAACATGTACACTCACATTTACACACATACACTCTAGGCTACCTGACACTGAGATCAGAGAGTCCACCTGTGGGCCTCACAGCCTCCCCACACACTGGCCCCACAGATACTCAGTAAAGACATGCAGCTCGGCCCCAACACCTTCCCCACAATCCACTGCATTTCTTGGATACATCAGCTTTCCTAGAGCGGTCAGGGATCCGATCCAGTGCCTTCCTGTCAAGTACCCAGAGGTCTCTTGTGTTCGGGGCCAACCCCTCAGACTGGCAGCCAGGCCTCCACAGCACAGGCCAACCTCCCTCACCCATCTTCTCTCTCACTATACATGACTTCATTCATCAGCATGGGCAGTATGCTTTTTGCCAAACACATACACCACCGCTTTTCCCAACTGCCTATCCTGGCTCACTGTTCTCTCTGCCTGACCCATTTCACTACACCTGTTTCCACATGGTGAAACTTCATTTACCCTGCAAAGTCCATGTTTAGTACCACCTCCTCCAGGAATCCTTCTTCCTTCCTATCAAATGTGACTTGTCATCTTCTGAAACCCTCAGCATTGTGTGGCTCTTCGTGGGGTTTGCCCTAATTGCTGGACCATGCTACCAGCCCTACCAACAGAGGCCCACGAAGCAGCAGCCCAGCAAACATCTCTGACACTCAGAGTAGCCAGTACCGTATCAAGCAGACAGCAGCCCTGGCAAAGGGTTGAGAGGAGAGCCTTTTGGGGTGCACATGGGACCACAGGAAAGTCTCCTGGGGGCCTCTGGCCACCAAAAGCCCTGCTGCTTGTCTGTCTTTCCACCCAGGGAGAACCTACCACAACCACAAATCACACACAGCAGTACAACCCATGTCACTGAGCTGCAGCCAACAGCCCCTCGAGGTGTGACAAAGGAGAAGGAAACTGGCCGTCCTAGGGAGCTACTCTCCACTCCCTCCAGCTCCAGTGGTGACAAAGCCAACACTGTGGCTAGGAGGAAATAAAGCCCGATGGCTGTGAGTGAGGAGCCGAGAGTGGCTGTGTGTCTGAAGAGGACACATAGGTGGGCAAGTGTGAGTGGCAGGACTGGCCACATGTGACCCCTCCAACAAGAAGCAGAAAGAAAACAAGCTCTGACCAAACTCAGAGCCAGCACATCCTGCCTGGCAGGGCCCCTTCATTCCTCCTGAGGCCCCTGCTCTGCAGATGGGGCTCTAGCAGCACTGCTCTGAGGGGAATGGTCAGGGAAAAACTCATGGGACTGACCACCCCAACCCTATCCCAGCCAGGCCCTCTCTGCAGGGTTGCAACACAAGGTCAAGAAGAGGGATGAGGAAGCCAAGTCCTGTGGGCTTCAAGGCGCTGGGCAGGTGTGAGAGGCTGGGCATTCAGATCTGGACACCAGAACAGGCACAGCCAAGGGATCAGAACCCCAGTGATGCGAAAGCCCAGTGCATGTGAAAGCTCGAAGAAGTGGCCTAGCCTCTCAGCTCCTCACTTTGCTCTCCTGACAAAAGGGACAGGATCAACTGACTTGAAGATTTACATGGCTGCCTGAGGTTCACGTGAGAGGTCAGACACTAACACGAAAACTGGCTGGATGCGATGGCTCACACCCAGCACTTAGAAGGCCAAGGTGGGAAAATCACTTGAACCCAGGAGTTCGAGACCAGTCTAGGCAACATAACAAAAATTCAAAAAACTACCCAGATGTGGTGTCATGCACCTGTAGTCCCAGCTACTCAGAAGGCTGAGGTGGAAGGATCGCCTGAGCTGGAGGTCAAGGCCATGGTGAGTCATGATCATGCCACTGCACTCCAGCCTGGGTGACAGAGTGAGATCCCAACTCAAAAGAAAAAGAGGAAGGAAGGAAGGGAGGGAGGGAGGGAGGGAGGGAGGGAGGAA
>NW_007249737.1:430860-453809 GCF_000164805.1 Carlito syrichta | reverse complement strand
AGAAAAGGAAAGAAAGAAAAAAAAAGAAAATGAAAACTGTACAGCCTCACTCAGGAGCCAGCAACCCTAGTCTGTAAGGATCACCTTTGGCCCAGTAATTCTACCCTTGGGAGGTATCATTAGGAAAGAATCCTAATTAGAGAAAATAATCTTTATGCATGTGAATATTCATCATAGTATAACTTATGAAATTAGAAAAACTAGAAAGCATCTTGCTAGCTGAAAACAGAGAAATATCATATGAATTAAGGCTCAACTACTCAGTGGAACCATTCAAAAAATGTTCAAAGACTATAATTACAGAGAAAATGGTAATGTGACATTAACTGAAAAAATCATGATACAGCTTCATTTGTATCATTGTTTACTTTTTTTTAATGGAAATGAAGGCTCAATTTCAAATCCTCATATATAAAAAAATGACTCAGGATGATTTGAATATATAGTATAACTCCTACTTTACCTAAATTTTTATAAAGCTTCATGACCCAGCCTTCCTGGGTGGGACTAAGGGCTCAGGCCCACCCCATCCCCATACTCCATTCTCACTTTCTAGGGAATATTCTAGAAGAAAATGAAGAATTAGCAATGATGATGTTCACATAGTAGCATACAATTAATCTTTTCTTCTACTTTAATGATGTTTTCAGATATTCTTTCATGAATGAGTGTTATTCATAAAATAGAAAAAGAAGTAAACATATTTTAAAAGTAGTATAACTATGGAAGGATGACCCTTATGCTACAGAAGGGAAAGGGGGTCGGAGAAGCTTACACACAGAGAAATAATCTGGATTTCTAGGGCAAATACCAGACGGGACCTCTACGAGACATAACTCAGGAGCACACGTTTTTTCTGGCCCAGCCTTTCTGGACGGGACCAAGGGCACAGCCCCCAGCAGTTAGCGCCTCCATTCTTACTTGGGGAAAGAAAAAAAGAATGCAGCAAAAGAAACAAAATAGCAAGAGTGCAGCAATTATACTAGAGCAAAACATCAGCCAAAGCACAAAGCAACAGTAATTTCTACAATTAAAAACAAAAATGAATACAAAAAAGGCAGCAATAAAGAATCACTGTAAACTCAAGAGCACTGATGATGTCTGAAAACAAAGTGTCCTTCCGAGAACTGCAGGAATTCCAAATGCTCCTGCCCAGTAGGAACTCCCCAGAGCTGCCAAGTGTCCTGTCGCAGCCAGATTTCCTGGCAGAACACGTCCCAGATGCACAGGAAACGTCAGGGTTGCTCGTTTATTTTATCACTATCAAATCTTAGTAACTCCTAATAACTCTTTTCTTAGGAAGTGGATCTCGGGCATGAGTAAAAATGAAAACACATGATCATTTGTGGTCCTCTGCAGTGACCCTGGTGCAGCTCTGTCAGCTCACTGCACCCTCCCACCTGTCATGTGAGGTTACAGGTAGAGCTGAATGTGACCTGCCCAGGGTTATGCAGCCATTTAAGTGGCAGAGCCGGGACTGCAACTCTGGTCTGTCTGGTGTGGAAGCCTGCTTCCCCAAATAGCAGCTATTTCTGTCCCATCAGGTGGCCCATTCGTGACCTCTCTGGGCAGTGTTTGGTTCTGCCCAAAACACGTCTAGGACTCCTTCTCCAGCTCCTGACCAAGGGCCCTCAGAGGAAGGGCTGCACCTAGAGGGACACTGATCATCTAATCCGTTTACTGCATTGAGAGCAGGGCTCTGGCCGAAGCCTTTTCTCTGCAGATGTCGCCCCCAGAATCACTTCCTGGTGTGATTCTCAACGCTTGGGAAGCCAGAGGAAAGGCAGCCTGGGAGCTCCCTGACTCTTGTCATCTGCCCTGCACAGGGCGCTGCCTGGCTCTCCTACAGCTGTGGGAAGAAGTATCTTCTCCTCCCTGACAAACAAGGAGCAGTTTTTCAGCTGCCTCTGGGGACCCCAAAGCATCACAAATGCCAGTTCTCCCTGGCCTAGAGTTGAGCACACGATGACAAGCAGGCTAACAGCCGACAGGGAGCGAGGCAGGAGTCAGGGAGGTGAAGGGAGATTAGGCTGCCTCCTTCCCCACCTTGCCACCCCCACTCCAGGAACCACAGAAACTCCTAGGGGGATTCCCATAAGCCCTGGACTCTTTGGAAGGCAAGGGGAAACAGCTCCCTGGTGCAGCCTTTCATTTGACAGGTGGGGAAACTGAGGCCTAGGGAGACAAAGTGGCTCAGTCGAAGGCACACCAGTGGCTAGTGGCAGGGCTGGGACTGGCAGCTACATTTATCTCCCCCTAGAATCTAGAACAGAACCACACCCTCCTCAATCAGAGCCACCCACAGCTCTCTGGCCTGCCCAGAGAGGTCACATATGGGTTACCTGATGGGACAGAAATAACTGCTATTTGGAGAAGCAAGCCTCCATGCCACACAGACCAGGGTTCCAGTCCCAGCTCTGCCACTTAAATGGCTGTATAACCCCAGGCAGGTCACCTTCAGCTCTACCTGTAACCCCACAGGATGGGTGGGAGGGCTCGGTGATCTGACCTGGGTCACTGCAGAGGTCCACAAATGTTAGCTCTTCTCCCTGTTCCATTCATTGAGCTCATCTCCTCACTTCTGCAGACTCCCCCTCAGTGGAGCCCCCTGAGCCCTTGCCTTACATATAGGAGAACACGCAGAGGCTGCCATGGTGCTGAAACTTATCTGTGGAGACGAAGTCCCAGCCAGAATGGATAGGCTTGCTTTTCTCTTTGTTGGACCACCTGCCAATGGGAAGAGAGCTTCGACTTTCAACGTCTGAGTCCCTGGTTCACAAGGCTCCCTCTCTGTCACTTCTGGTATGTTGGACCAGATCAGCAGGGTTCCACCAAATGAATGGCCTGGCTGTCCCCCAGCTGTCAGGTCCTGCCTGGTAAACTGCTGAAAAAGTCAACCAGCCACAGTTCAGATAACTGCTACCCTAAGGCCCCAAACACTCCTTATCACCCCTAAGAGCCTCAGTTCCATGACCAGTAGCTGGGCACGACCCATGGCTCCAGAACCAATCAAGGATCATCAGGAGAAGCCAGAAGCCAGAGACACCCCATGAATTAGACCCTCCAAGGCTTCCAGTCCAAAGACAACCAGACCTGCCACACAAGCTGAATCTACCACATACAAGACAACTATATCTCGCAGCCCGGACAACTGCATCTCTCCTTCCTTGGGAAAGAGGTCCAGAAAATTCTTTTAACTCTGCATCAGAGTTTCATAAAAAGTCCTACTTTGTCATAATTTGTACCTCTCATATCTAGATTTGATATTTTAAAATCAGACTAAAATGGATTCAAACTAGAAATAACAGGATCACAAATTTAGATGGAGGATCATCTAGTCCAACTTGCCATTTTTCAGATGAATAAACTAAGTATGGAGGGCAGGGGTATGTGTACAAAAGGCAGAGTCAGAGCTGGAGCCCAGAGACCCCATACTGCACAACGCACACTGGGTCCTCACAAATAGGCCCCAGGAGCCACTGTTCTTGGTTCTTGTATGGGAAGCTCTGAGGGACACAGGGCTGGACTGCCTCCCTCGCCCTCCTGTGCACACTCTGTGGACCTCTTCTCTGATACAGGGCCCTAGCAGTGTCGGAGCCAGGGAGATGGATGCAAACGTGAAACACCCAGGGGCTGGTGCTCCTAGAAGTCCTGGTTACCTTTGGGCATGATCTGATGCATGGCGACTGAGAGGAAGAAGATGGAGTCGCTGTAGTAGGTCCCTGAGCCAGCACTGAAGTGCTTCTGCATGGCCTCCACCACGGGAAAGAGCTTGTCGGTCAGCACAGCAACATCATGGAAGATGACCTGCGGCAGGGCACAAGGAAATCAGCAAATCAGGCTCAGCAAACTGGCTCTCACCCTGAGCTCAACTCCCCAACATCCACCAGGGTCTAGAGGACGTGGGTGACTTAAGGAGATGCGGAACAATGGGGAATCAGGGTCAGGGCTATGCAGAGGCTAGCTGTGGGACAGGGACATTGTGTGGGGAGGGCGTATAGACAGGCATGTGCGGGGTAAGCAGTGGGAGAGAAGTAGGAGTGAGGACAGGGAACGGGACAGGACAGTCAGCTTCCTGCTTTTGAATTTCAGGCTGAGCCACCCTGAATGCAGTTCTGTGCCCAGTGACTAGAAACCATGTTAGTGTCTGGTCCTCAGTCTATCTGGGAGACTAATACTGCCTCGGGTATTGCCACCTCCTGGTGGGCCACTGTGTCCATTCCACAGGCCAGTGAGACGCTCCAACTCTACCTCCCTCATCTAAGAGTGTGAACAAAAGGATCTGGCCGCTGGAAAACAGAACCTGGAAAGTGCTCAGTGCTCACCCACCAACTCAATCAGCATTTCTTGAGCCTCTGAGACACTCTGGAGGCATTGTGAGATGTGTAAGGACCAGGTACCATTTTCCTCAAAGCACTCAGAAGCCTAGGGGTGTCACTAGCTGCTGCACTTTGCAATTTACAAAACGCTCTCACATATATACACTGATTCCCGTGACAACCCAGGACTTGGCTGAGGCACACATCACTATTTCAGCCTCTCAGTTACAAAGCAGACACTCAGAGAGGTTATGCCCATCCGAAGTCACACAGCTAGGAAGCATGGTCAGAACTAGAGCCTGGGCTCCCACTTCCCAGCACACACTCTGTCCACCACAAACACATCCTTCTTCCTTAACAGTGACAGACAAAGGAGGGAGGCATTGGCTCAACCAGCGTTGGAGTAGACAAGAGTATTCACAGGACCCTGATTGGTTTTCCTTGCCTGACACCCTTCCAGAAGATTAGAAGTACATCCCACATGTAGCCCCAGCCTTACATGATACCAAATGACCACACACTCGGCTCACACATGTCTGCAAGTTCCTCCTGTTGCTCTATGTGTCCCCACAGCATCGACACACAAGAGGTCCTCACGCCGGAAGCCTGGGTGTCCCTCCTCCTCCTTCCTCAGCACTCCTAGGAGTCAGGCACCATCATTATCTCTGGTGCCTAACAGGACAGGCCTGTCTCGCTGCCACCTGGCTGCTCAACCACCACCACATTGACTCCCAAGAACCCACCTGAACAGGTACCAGCAGCAAAAGGTGAAGTCACATGAAGCCCCAACTGACCTGTGTACGTGGTCAGCCGCCATGACAGCAAGAGAAAGGACAGGTGTAGGTGGTGCCCGCGTTTTCCACTACGTGGGCTCTGTTCCATCACTTACCTTTGTCCTTTCCCTCTCCCTTTCTGCCCGAGTCTCATGGTGTCACCTATACTCCTCACACCTCCAGAGCCATGTCTGCTTTTCTGTTTTTGTTTCTGCTTTTGGCCTGTATTTTCCTTATTTCTCATATTTCTTATTTCTCTCATATTTCTTTTTAAACTATATTTCTCTTAGCTCTCATGTTTGCATTTATTCATGGGTCTCCTTTAATTTCTAAAACACTATTTTTTTTCTTTGAGTTGAAGTCTCACTCTGTCACCCAGGCTGGAGTGCAGTGACACATTCACGGCCACCCTAGCATCGACCTGCTGGGCTCTGGCAATCCTTCCACCTCAGCCTTCCAAGCAGCCAGAACTATAGGTGCTTACTACCACACCCACCTAATTTTCGATTTAATGTAGAGACGCAGTCTCATCAAGTTGCCCGGGCTGGTCTCGAACCCACGGCCTCAGGCAATCCACTAACCCTCGCCTCCCAAAGTGCTGGGATTACAGGCTGAGCCACTGAGCCCGGCCTCTAAAACACTACTAAACTTAGAAAAATTTTTATACTGTATTGATCCTCATCGTTCCCTAAAACGTGTTTTATAAGGGGGACACTCAAAAAAACGGAATTATCTTTTGCAGGATGGGTACCTTGCAGCACAGGCTTCCCCCTCTAGGTAAGTACTAGGAACACATCAACATTAGCAGACCAGCTAGTATTGTTGCGAGAGGTTATGTTCAGCTTCAGTGAATTTTTGTTTTTGGAGATTCTTTCAACGTGTTTGCCCATTTCATGATGGTTGATTGACGAGCACACCTGCCCACACCATGCTGAGTGTTCAGCAGTTTTTGACCAAAAATGGCATGACCCCCAAGCCCTGCCCTCCCTTGTCACCAATCTCACCTCAAGAGACTTTTTTTTATTTCCCCGGATGAAAAAAATCCTCAGAGAGAAATGTTTTGCCGATATGAAAGAGGTGAAACCAAAAATGGTAAAAGCACTAAAAGGCATCTAAATTGATGAGTTCAAAAACTGTTTTGAGCAGTGGAAAAAGTGTCTCAATAAGTGTATTGCATCAAATGGAGAGCACCTTGAAGGTGACTGAAGTTTAAACATGTAAGAATATACAACTTTTTATGAATAAATTCTGGGTTTTTTGGGGTCTTCCTCCGTATGTAACTCTTTAAGTCTTTTATCTTTGTTTTAAATGTCTTGATATTTCTCTTCTAATATACTGTTTTCCAGCTGGCTTTTTTATTTTTTTTAGCTTTTTCTCAGATAGAGAATCCAGACCAGTTCCTGCTATTTCCCAACAGAAATCCCAAATTACGCCTCTTGCCTCCCATGCCCTCCTCCCTCACTCCATCTCACCCCTCTACCTCCTGCCTCCCACCTTCCAAACAGCCTCTGTTGTTCCCCTAGAGTCAAACATATATACTCACTTCTCTCTTCCCTTGGCTTCAAACTCCGATGGCTCCCCATTGCCCTCGGCTACCATTCAAATTCCCTGGCAAGGGCCTGCAATAGTGGCTTGGCTGCCTCTCCTGCCCTTGCCTTCCTTTGTGACCGGACAGAACTGAACCAGGCAGGCCCTCACCTGCTACCACACCTGTACGTCCTACGTCCTTGTAGGTCTGTACTGCTCTTCCTACGATCTGCAACTCCCTCTCCAGCCTGGCAAACTCCTGTCCAGCTTTCCAATCTTCCTCGCCAGCCTTCCCACAGCCTCCTATATCCTAATCACACAGGGGCTCCACTTACCCTGAATGACTCATTCTACAGGGTTCTGTTTCTACGCCTGCCAAACAAGGTACTCCTTGAGGCCAGAGGCTGTCACTGCCTCTGTGCCCTGCATCCACAGCCCCTGGCCACACAATAGGCCATAAACTGAATGCACTGCATTTCCAGCAGGTTGCTAAACCTCTCCCAGGCTTCATTTTTTCGTGGGTAGTTCAGAAATGACAACACCTACCTCCCATAGTGTCTGTCAGGATTATCTGGGATAAGCACCTAGCCCAGGTGTTGCCACGCTGCACTTATTCCTGTGTTAGCATCCCACCCCTCCCATCACCTGAATCCCCTCCCCTCTCAGCTCAGCCTTCAACCATGGGCCAGCTTTTCCCTCTGAGCCTCACCACACCTCCAAACTATCCCTGGAAGCTGCAGTTACACAAGAAGCTGGAAGCCAAGAGGGTTCTCACAGAAGCAGAAGCCTCAATGTTCATCAAAAAGAAAGAGAAAGAATGTATACATGTGTGCATACAGGGCAGAGATTGCCACGGCCAAGTGAGAGGAGGTAAAGGGGCATCTGCAGCCAATGTGTGCCCCTGCCAGCCCCATCTCACCCCAACGCTTCCCTGGAGACAACTGCATCCCATCCACGTTAATAGATTTATGAGGACAAACTGTACTCAGTACGTTGTTCCAGATGCCGTACTGCGAGGCTGCTCCAATGCATATTTCATATAATAAATCTACTTAAAGATAAATGAATATGTTGCATGGGATAGGCTTTATGCAGTAAGAAGCAAAGTACAGGCACTGCAAGTGTAAATCAAAACGCCCAGACTTCCCAAAGTCTAAAACCAGTCTCCCCAAGGACAGAGTAGAGTCTGGCATACTCTGGGGCCCCAGCCCAGACCACATTCTGTGCCTGGCCCTGAGCAGCAAAGCAAGGGTGGAGAGAGGAAAAGAGAGGGAGGAGGAGGAGAGAGGAAAGTTCACCCCTCCATCCTTCCCTCAGGCTCCCCACTCAGGAGCTACAGGAAGAGTAACAGGAATATAAAGTGACTCCCACATTGAAGGCAACTCGTCATTGAGAAAATCCAAAACAATGTTTGTACCAAATTGGAATATATGATTTTTAAGGGTGTAGACAAAAAAGCCAAATTACTATTTGTATGTTTTATTAATTTGCTTACATATGAACATTTAAAATAAATCCCGCTGATTATAAATACTTTTTTCCACACATAGCTTACTAAATAAATAATTTCTTTCCAAACCCTTCAGGTGCGTTAACAGTAACACCTTTATCAATCCTAAATCGAGTCACTGAGAGCACATTAATTGTGCCAGTTGTTTAAAATGTGTTGGATATAGTTAGTTGTAAATTTATATAGGATGTTATTATTGGAAATGTTACCCAACCCACAGGAACCTGTGCTCCATATCATTAAAGCAGTTGGTTTTTCATCGGCCCATAATCATATATTCGCAGCCATTTACTAATCTTCCTTTTATTAGTATATGTAACAGACTTGTTTACAACACAGAGGTTCCACAGTTATATTCCACAGTTGTAATTAGGAGATCAGAACCCCCATTCAACCCAGAAACAATGATTAACTATGTGTTAAATTTCTTTTGCCTACTCTTTTTTTTTTTTTTTTTGAGTTGGAGTCTCACTCTGTCGCCCAGACTGGAGTGCAGTGGCCACTTCCGGCCACCGCAGCCTCGACCTGCTGGGCTCCAGCGATCCTTCCGCCTCAGCCTTCCAAGTAGCTGGAACTACAGGCGTGCACTACCACGCCCAGCTAATTTTTTTATTTATTGTAGAGATGAGGTCTCTCCAAGTTGCCCAGGCGGGTCTCAAACCTGCGGGTTCAGACAATTCATTCACCTCAGCCTCCCAAAGGCGCGGGATTACAGGCTGAGCCACCGAGCCCGGCTTTTTTGCCTACACTTACCTTTAATTCTGACAAGTGGCATCTAGAAGCATCTAAATTCAGTAATGACTGAGGTTTTTTTTCAGACTAAGGTATCCTCAAAAGGTACTTTGTTGTTCAAAATAAAGTATGTAATAGCGAGATGCTATGTGAAATTTAAAAAAAAAACTTTGGAAAGACAACTCTTTTGAACAGGACAGTTGGGGAGGAGGGGGAAGCAGGGGTGAGTCTGCCTTGTATTCTACCATGCACAGCACATTCTTGACACTTCCAACACAGGGAGGTTGAAGCTGCCAGTCACGGCAGAGCCTGGTGCCAGGCAGGAGCAGGTGTCTTTGCCGACCTGCCTTCTATGTGCTGGCACAGAGAAGCCTGAGAGCCAGCACACTGCTCCTCTAAACACTCACCGGGGACATGAAGTCAGGCCAACTCCTTAGTGCAACAGGGCAGAGAAAGCTCATTTATCACTTGGCCTGCCCCACTGGGAGCCAAGTAGGGAGGCAGCAGGGGCTGGCCCTGAGCACAGGAAGATGCCAGGTTTCCAGGAAAGCCCAAAGACTGCTTGGAAAACAGCAGCTCCTCAGATGCAGGAGGCAGTGCCACAGCTCGGCCAGAGGCTAAGGATTGCCGTTGTCTCTGCCCCATGCTCAGCCAGAGGCTATCCCCTGAAGGGCTGTTGGAAGGGAGGGTGACCTTGCACAGCTCAGGGAAACCTACCCAAATTCAGCATTTCTGGTGCTCCCAATGCTGCAGGAACAACAAATAGGTTTTGACTTGTTCTGAGGGGCTGCCTGGAGTGCTGGGTAGGAAGGATTCGGCAGCAACATCTGGACTCAGCAGGAAAGCATGTCATCATTAGCAGAAATGCTGGCTGGCAAGCATGCCCCCCCATGGAGTTATCATCCCAGTTCGGTAGGCATTCAGTTTGGGCTGGAATTACTCCAGCAATGGGGAGTCAATGACTCCTGAGACTCAACAGGCAGAGCGACATGTCAAGAAAAGCCCAGTTCTGGGTTCAGATGCGAAGATGCCACCTAGGCACCTGGCAACGATGGTCAAAATACTTAGATACCCTAACTCATTTGCAAAATGAGAAAGAGTCAGGATGACTGCCTCATGGGGCTCTTATGAGGAACACAGTGGGAGTTCAATAAAGATTGGTTGACATTGTTATTACCCACATTCCAATAAAGTTAAAGTGTGTTTCCATCCAAGAATATCTAGATTTGATTTGTTCTGCATTTACACAGTCTTAAGATACCACAGACACTAATCGGACCTGTCAGGCTCTGTGATGGTCAGGCCCTTCCTCCTGCTACACTCAGCTCACACCTTGATCCTGCCTCTGCAGGGGGCTGCCCAGAGCCCACCCAGAAGGTTCCTTCCAGGCTTTTCATGCTTAGGTTTACCTATTTGCAAACTGTGCTTCTAAAATTATCAAGACAATCCAAACCCACAGGTAGATTAAACACAATCTGAGTCAAAGGGATATTCATGTATCAGAAAAAGTCACTAAGTAGGGACATGTGCTCCCAGCTAGAAATAACATTTCCCCAAGCCAATCCCCTGCTCTCAACCCTTCTCTTCCTATCCTGGCAGGACACCAGGGAACACCTGAAGAAGTAGGGCAGGTCTTTCAGGGACTGACACATACCTGGCACATTCCCAAAGAGGCACTGTACATGAATTCCCAGAGCAAGGGTAGGTCCCCACGATGTCGTCAGCCCTATAGGTTCCCTCAGAAAGACATGACAGAATGATTTGCTCTGAGGGCAGTGGGCGAGAACAAAGTGGGCACCACAATATGCTGGAGTTCCCTGCCAAGGCTGGCCAGCTCCCACAAACACATTACTAGTCTGTGTGGTCTTAGTAATTGATTCCGACAAGAATTGAAGAAAAAAATTTCTAGGGGGAAAATAATGGTTTTCTCATTAACCTGCACTGTGAATGTGAAGGCATGTTTCTGTGAGGGAAAGGAAATCTGCTAACAGACTGACAGTTTTTCAATCTCCCAACATGTCAAACACTTGTACACCTCAGGGCCTTTGCATTGGCTCGCCCCTCTGCTCAGAATACATTCCCCAGAATCTTCTCATGCCCCAATCCTTCTAGCCATTCAGGTATCAGTTCAAATGTCATCTCCTGAGATCTTTTCTCACCAAAAATTAGCTACCCCCCACCAACGAACACACACATGCACACACACAGACTCACGTACGCACACACAGTCGTCCTGGACATTTGACTACCAGATCCATTTCCTGCATAACACTTATCACCACCAGACACATCATATTCTTTTTTTAAAAAAAAATTATTTATTTATTTTTGTTTTAAAGACATGGGGTACAAATCAGGGTGAGGTATACAAATGGTGACATGTCATATTCTTAAGTGTTGAGTTTGTCTCTCCCAGCTCCCAACCAGCCTGTAGGACATCATGAGGGCGGGACCTAGCCTGTCTTGCTTATTGCTATGTATCCACCCTTAGCCAAGTACCTCATGTGCAGTGGAGGCTCTGTAAATGCTTGCCACAGGTAGGAGAGAGTTGAGATCAAAGAATCCAGAGAGGAGGGGCAACATGACACCATCCCAAGGCAGAGCAAGAGCCCTGCAGGACCTGAGAACTTGGCTGTTCCTTCCCATCCCAAGATCCCCCTAGTCCCTGGTATCTCATGTGCTTCTTCATCTCCATCCCAGTCCTTTCCCAAAGGACAGAACTCTTTCCAAGTCTTCCAGGTGGGACTTACTCCAAATCTGCTTTTTACTTCACCTTTAACCTGCTGGTTAGGATGTCCAGCAGAACTGGGCTGCAATACCTCACTTTGTCAGTAGGAGCAGTTTGTTAGTTTGAAATGGGAAAGGCCAGGCACAGTGGCTCACACCTGTAATCCCAGCACTTTGGGAAGTCAAGGCAGGAGAATTGCTTGAGCCTAGGAGTTTGAGACTAGCTTGGGCAACATAGCAAGACCTCATCTCTACAAAACATTAAAAAAAAAAAAAAAAAAAAAAAGAACTAGCCAGGTGTGGTGGCACGAGATTGTAGTCCTAGCTACTCAGGAGGCTAAAGCAGAAGGATCGCCTGAGCCCGGGAGCTCAAGGATACAGTGAGCTACAATCATGCCACCACACTCCAGCCTGAGCAACAGAGTGAGAACCTGGTGCAAATAATAATAATAATAATAATAATAATAATAATAAAATAAATGGAAAAGGTTAAAGTAATAACTGATGTGCAGTTTTTATGAGAAAAGAAAAAGAGCCACAGGTTGGGACCCTCTCTAATGTGACTTTTACCACTTCTGCAGGACGTACTAGGAATAATTACTTGTGTCAGGCAGAACCACAAGCAGCTGAAGAGGAAAAAAGAAGACTGGCCAGCTAGTTTCTAAAGTCATTTCCAATACCCATTCTCAAGAATGACCCAGTTTACTAACAGTTCCAAAACTACAACACCTCCCACCGGCCCACAGTCCTTACTCCAGGGCATCCAGTCATTACAACACCTGTCTGCCCTCTCCCCTCCCTCATGTCCACCTCACACTTACTGCTCCATCAGTAGATTCCAGGTAACTAGAGCTGTAAATTAAGGTCCTGGGACTCCATTTTAATACTTACAGACTTATTTTGTTGCACAAAACACTGGAAAAATTAGTAAAAATGCTTTAGAACTTTGATTTCACAAATAGTACCTAAGGAGAGGCTAAGAAGAATAGAAGGGGGGAAAAAGGTGAAACCATTCAAAATATATGTGAAATAGGTAATACTGCAGCTGTTCTAGGACATTATGAAAACTGTGAAGGAAACATCCAAACGACCTGATTTTAGAGACCCTTCGTATCTGTGGGTGCAGCGATATGTTCAAAGGCCACACACAGCACTGGCAGCCAGGAGGACTCAACACACTGAGTTCCCTGCCTCCCCTAACCTTCTCCTGGGTCCCTGCGGCTGACGTCAGAACCTGCTCGCCTAATTCGCCTAATGCTTCATCAAAGCCTTCACTAAATCCCTTCCTGTAACCTCAAGAGTTTACACCCACCGGGCGATGTTCAGAACCAGTACATCTCTAAGCAGCACCACGCTGCACATGGCAGGCACATGGCTCCCAGCAAGCACATGGCACACACACATCAGGCACAAAGAACACAACAGGCACAAAGCTCATATCAGGCACATGGCACACACATATCAGGCACATGGAACATGACCGGCACATGGCCCACCACAGCCACATGGCACAAGATGGGCCACAGCACGAGACGGGAACATGGCACACAGCAGGCACGTAGAACACAACAGGCACATGGCTCACATCAGGCACATGGTATGTGACAGGCATAGGGCTCACCACCAAGCACACTACACACGGCAGGTACACAACAGGCACATGGTTCACACCAGGCAGATGGCACATGACAAGCACATGGTACAAGATAGGCACACAGCTCACATTGGGCACACAGCACACTGGCATCTGCTATTCATGAGACCACAAAGAAACGAAACAAAAGGTGTGTCAGGCAGCAATGTAGGCAAACATGGGCTCATCAATCCTCGCCCTTTATTATCAGGCCCTTTATAAAGCAGGTAGCATGGCCAGGGAGGTGAAGGAACCTGCCCAAGGTGACTTGGCGGATGGCTAAGGCCCTGACTGGAGCCCAGGCCTTCTGATCCCAGAGTACACACACCCTCCCAGGCACCAGGGACTGCCCTCTCTTCACTTTTCTCATTTTATTCCCTCACTGAGGGGCCCGGCTTCCACTGAGTGTCCACCACAACCCCAGCCCTGTCACAAGAGGTCAGTGTATTGTCTGCAGCCCTCCTGATGCCACATACTTCAAGTCCACGTTTGAATAAGCTGGAATGGAGAAAAACTCAGCATCCCATCTAGTAACTGCCCTCTTCCTGATGGATCCGGAATCCCTGCACCACTCACCACCTCCCTGGGCCAGGACGATGGCCTCCCAGTGGGTCTTCCCTTCATGCTATTCTCCACACAGCAGCAGAGGCAGCCCCTCCTCTCACTCAGAGCCACAGTCCTCACTGATGTGGGCTGGGAGCTGCCCTCCTCCCGCCACCTCTGAATTGGTGCCCATTCTGCACACCCAGGCCACTGCGCTGCAGCCTCGGACACACCAGCCCCTTGCACCTGCCACCTGATGCCCTTCCCCAGCGCTGTCTGGCAAGCTCTCTCCTGCCCTCGGGTCTTTTCTCAGTGTCATCTTCTCAGTGACAGCTGCCCTGCCCATCCAATTAAAAATCACAACCACCCCCCAACTCCTGATCTTCTGATCCTGCTAACACACTGTATAATTTACTCACCTGCTAGCATACCATATAATTTATTCATCTGCTTTTCTTGGAACAAAGAGACAAAATGAAACCTAACCCTTTTTGCACTCCTGCTTCACTGCCTCCTGTGCAGCAAAGTAGACAACTCTTATTAGCTCACTGAATCTTCTTTCTGCCAGGATGTAAACGCCACAAGGGCAGGAACACTTCCCCTGCTCCGTCTCTTCTGCTCACTGATACCAAGCTCCCGCAAGGTTCCTGGCACATGGGAGATGCATAGTAAACACTGGTTGAATGAAGGCTTCAGACAGCAGCAATTCTGGATGGAGTTACATGGACCTTAAAAATGTCCATCCCCCGGCCTGGGCAACATAGCAAGACCCCATTTCTACCAAAAAATCAAAAAATTAGCCAAGTATGGTGACACATGCCTGTAGTCCCAGCTACTTGGGAGATCGAGGTGAGAGGACTGCCTGAGCCCAGGAGGTCAAGGTTGCAGTGAGACATCATCATGGTACTATATTCCAGCCTGGGTGACAGAGTGAGACCCCAACCTCTCCCCGACAAAAGAAAAAAATGCTTATCTCAAAGAAAGCAGTGCTCCTTTGCTTCTGGCTTTTGTGAATGATCCCTGAGTGGCAGCCTAAGCTTTCTTCTGCCAGCATAAATCTACACCAGCAGTAAGCCCTTAGGATCTGAGGACATTCCCTAAAGCTACATGAAAGCACAGGCCATTTAACTGAGCACAGCCCACACTGCAGGGAGGAGACAGCCAGGTCAAGAGAGCACTAGGCTACGGTGGCTCTGCAGGTCAGGTCCTCCACCCCTGCCCCGACCTGCTGACTCCCCAGGGCTTGGGCCTACCAGCCTTTGTCTAGGAAAATGGAGGCCACTTGCTCAGTGCAAAACTCAAAGTGGGTAAGCAACAAGCATAAAGCAAGAGACCATACAAATTCCCTCAAGGGACTTGCTGTGTAACCTGTGGCTAGCTCCTTTGTACCTTGCCAGCCCCACTTTCCCTGTCAGAAACACAGAGGTGGAATCAGGCCAGGCTCTCAGGGCTTCTCATACAGCCCTGAACCCACCCTGAGGAGAGCGAGGCAAGGACAGACCAAGGTAAGGCTGAGGCTCAGGATGGAGTCCGGCTGGACCTGAGTAAAAGGCTACTCCACCTCTGGCTGGATGTGCCCTCCCCCCTGCCAGCCACCACAGAGATTCTGAAAACGCTAGGAAGGTTGGCCCAAGTGCCTGCACAACCAGGAAGTTGACAGTGGCACTAAGCCCCTCGCATCTGCCCTAGAAGTTTCCCTCCAATCCTATTCCCAACACTGCCCCCAAGTTTCTACTCCTGTCTCAAAGGCAGCAGCATCCACACCAAAAAAGGGAGTGCTGCGGAGAAGAAGGGGTGGGACAGAGACGAGTCACCTGGAGGAAAGCCCAGCAGGGTCCCACCAACCTGAGGATGCAGGCACCCCTGGACAGGTGTGACCCCAGAGACTCACGGAATGCTGTGTACACAGGTGTGTGCCTGGGTACTCACCACAGCAATGCTTGTGGTGACAAAAAAGTGGCAACCGCCTAGCCATCTCTCAAAGGGAAAACGGATAAACTGAGATTCACCTCTAATGACATATTGCACAGCAGTTAAACGGACCAAAAGAGACTTTCATGTATCAGCAGGGATAAATCTCAAAATCATAATGTTAAATGAAAAAAAGATACATAAGAGTGTTTTCTTTTTTTTTTTTTTTCGAGTTGGAGTCTCACTCTGTCGCCCAGGCTGGAGTGCAGTGGCTGCTCCTGGCCACCTCAGCCTCGACCTTCTGGGCTCCGGCGATCCTTTCGCCTCAGCCTTCCGAGGAGCTGGAATTACAGGCATGCGTTACCACACCCGGCTGATTTTTTGATTGATTGTAGAGATGCGGTCTCGCCAACTTGCCCAGGCGGGTCTTGAACCCGCGGGCTCAGGCAATCCACTCACCTCAGCCTCCCAAAGCACGGAATTACAGGCTAAGCCACCGAGCCCAGTTAAGAGTGTTTTCATAACTGTTTAAAACATGCAAAGCAACAATACATATATTTTATACATACACATAAGTGGTGAAAGTACAGAAACAAAGAAAGTTGCACAAGCCACTCTAACCTCTCATTTGTGATGGTAAATACCTCTGGAAGGAGTAGGATGGGAAAGAAATAAGATGGGCTTAGCTGTAAAATTTTGTTCCTTTAAAAGAAGAATCTTAAGCAAATACAGCAAAATGTTAACATCTATTTAACCTATATAGTGAGAACAGAAATGCTTGTTACAATTTTTTTCTATATTTTTTTGTTTTGATTTGTTTCATCATTTAAATTCTTTCATGTTAGGTGAGAGGACTGCCTGAGCCCACGGGTTCGGGACCAGCCTGGGCAACCTGGGGAGACCTCATCTCTACAATAAATCAAAAAATTAGCTGGGCATGGTGGCATGCGCCTGTAGTTCCAGCTACTTGGAAGGCTGAGGTGAAAGGATTGCCTGAGCCCAGCAGGTCGAGGCTACAGTGGCCGTGAGCGCACCACTGTCCTCCAGCCTGGATGACAGACTATGATCCCAACTCACAAAAAAAGAAAAAAAAATTATTTAATGTCTGAAAAATCAAATTCCACATGAGAGAAAGTAGGGCTGTGTCATGTCAACTAGCAGGCAAAACTCCTCCTGATGAAAAGCCAAGCGCATGAGCCCTGTGGAACACCACTGCTTGGTCCTGACCCTCATATGCTAACTTGTGGGCTCAGAGCCACATAAGACTGGAGAGTGTCCCTTGTGAAGGGTCAAGGAAGGCTTCCTGGGAACGATTCAAAAGGAAAAAAAATATATATCCCCAGAGATGTTCTCTGGAGTGTTATTTATAGTATGAAAACCCAGAAACTCACAGAATGACCTACAAAAGAAACATATCGATAGCTTATGCTGCAGTCATATGAACAATATACACAAGACACGAGAGCATGATGGAGGGATGTGCGTGACACACCCACCATGTGCGGGTCTCTATGAAGTGAAATGAGCAGAGAACAAAATTCCCCTGCTCTGTAAGTTAGGCCTGCCAGAGACAAGGGCCTAGAGAGAGCATGGGAAAATGAAGATGGAGTGTTAGAACGAGATACACAGCTTTCCACTCTCTGCAGAAGTGGGTCACGAAGGGCTCTCGGTGGGGCCCGTTCACTGCACCCCATCTGTCCCCCCACTCTAAGCACTTTCTTCCCCCACTTTCTCACACCTTCTCCCCACCACAGCCCAGGGAATAGGCTGTGTCCTATAAGCTGTGTCCTCTCATGGGGTGACACTGTTCAACTCCCCCATGGGCTCAGTCTCTACCACACTCTTACTTGACATGTACACAGGACATAATGAAGTAAAAGGACCATGGGATTTCAGTATCAAGCATGCTCTTTTACTTTGTAAGACAAACCTGAGCATGGAGGAAGCCAGCTCGCACACCCCAGGTGCAGGTGCAACTACTGCACTGAGACCTGACCTGACATGGGATGAGCCAGTGACCAACTAACAGGACCCAGAGACGGCATTCTAGGGGTGGGTACGGCCACTTGAAGGCAGGACACAGGCCTGGAGGGCCTTCACAGGGGACAAGGCAGCCACATATAAGGGCCACACCAGACACCTAGTATGTGCTGGGCATAAACAGGTCCTTTACACACATTCATTCCCTTCATTTCACCCCCACGCTGATGTTTAGAAGTAGGTGATGCTACTATGACCTTTTGCAGATGAGGAAGTGGTTCAGAGAAGGCAAGCAACTAGCCATTGTCTCCCAGAGGGATGAGGTAGGTCTGGAATCCGAGCCAGGCCCATCTGTAGCCAGCACCATACTCTTTCGAGAAACACCCGCCCATTTCTATGCTGGTGCACCAGGAGAGAAACATCAGACCCGGACCTGACCCTCAAGGCCTCCCAGTCTGTCAAATTCACCAACACTGCAGGAGAACAGGAGGTAACAGCAGCATCAGAAAGACTAATAAAGGTCATAGGTCTTCAGAGGGAATGCATTCTCTAGGTGGAGAGTTTGAGTCGGACAGAGGCATAAAAGGAGGTATCCGGAGCACCCAGCTCACACTATGGGGGGTCCACTGCGGAATGGCCAGAGGTCCCTGTGATGGACACAGCAGGACCAGGGTTGCAGGGATGCCAAACCAGGTGGGAGACAGCAGCGGGGTCCCTCACCCCACATGGTTTCGCCACATAGGCTCAGTTCTCCAGAATGGGGAACAGAATCAGACGGGAGGGCACAGACTCAGAGAGGGCTGAGCAGGCCCAGGGGATGGGACAGTGGGAGCTCGTCAGAGCAGCTCTGGGCCTGTGTCTGAAGAGGTCATGCAGCTTTAGTCAGAGCAGCCGCTCGGCGGGTATGAATCAAAGCCTTTCAATGTACACAAAACACAGGCAACCACAGAGTCATCACAGGTGGCTGAGACCCAAAAAATGTGCCAGGCTAGGAACAAAGGCAAAAGACAAACACACACACAGAGGCAAGCAAGACCCAGAACTGGCTTCAGAAACAAACAAAAGGGAATGCAGGCAGGGAGACGGTGGGGGCAAGAAGTCAAAAGGGGAACAGGAACCCGAGGCCAAGGCCCAGGCCCCCCAGTCCACCTTGTCCACTGACCAGCTGTGTGACCTTGGGAAAGTTGCTTTGGCCTCTCTGGGCCCCAGTTTCCTCACAGGTAACACAAAGGAACTGGACTCCAGGACCTGAGACTGGACTCCCTCCAACCCAGACCTCTTGTGACCTGTGGCCAACGAGAGAGGTGGGACTCCAAAAAACGCAGCCCTAGAAGACCCCACATTCTCAAAAGGGGCTCCCAGGTGGCGCCACAGGGCAGAACCTGGAGGAGGACTGAGAGGACTGTCCCATCCAGGTCTGGGACTCCCCTGCTCTTGGTGAGCCTCCCAGGGCCTCTCAACCAGCCAACCAGGGCACAAGGACACCCAGTGAGCAACAACACAGGGACACCGCGGGAGCCCTTCTGGTGGGGCCCGGCTCTCACAGAACACCCTCTGCTTTGGAGGGACAAGAATGAACTGGCAACATAAGCAGGCAATACGGCATTTAGGCACACTGTCGAGAAGTCAGAAAGCCAGGGCTCCAACCCTGCTCTGCAACTCCACAGCGCATGGCCCCGTGCAAGCTGCTGAGTCTGCTCTGGGCTCAGGATCCCCAGCGGCACCATCTCTTCCTAGGGAAGAACGCCCACCTCCTTAGGAGATGGCTGCTCTGAGGAGTAGATGGAGGAACAAAAGTAGGATCTAGCGTGGTGCCTGCCACCTAGGAGCCCACATGATGGTGGCAGTCGTGGTCGTTGACAATAATGATAAACATCTGAGAGAGCTCAGGCGATTCCACCCTCCTCACTCCTCACCCTCCTCAGGGCTCAAGTGTAGCCAGGCTTGGGACAGAGGCCAAGAAATGAACCCACACCTCCCAGAGGGGCTAAGAAGAGTCAGCAAGGACTTGGTCAGGGTCATTCTGGGGACTATTCCAGAAAGGGGTGAGCAACGGCCTCAGTGCCCCCCAATCTCTCGCCTCCCATTCAGGACACGTCTGGAAAGGTTGTGTGCTTGTCAACTTCTAGCACCATTCACGCACACCAGGAAGAGATCCACAGACTATCACTCAGAGACACTGAAAGGCTTGCCAGTGGAAGCCGGGGTCAGAGGAAGACCTGGAACCCAGGAGGTCTAACATCTAGGCAGGACTCTGCCTCTCATACTTGAGCTGAGCCGAGGGCCCCAGGGTGGGGGCAGGGCTTGAAGAGCCTGCCAAGGGTGCTGCCTGCCAGCCGGGGCTCTGGGCAGACCAGGCAACCACTCCAGTCCCAATCTCCCAGAGGTCTAAGGTGAGGGAGACAAGTGAAGCCCTCCCACATCCCCAGTATCTATTCGTGGCAACACAAGGTGGAGAGTTCTGAAACCCAGAAAGAAATCTCCAAAACACACCTGATCTTCCTGGCGAGTCTCGGGCTGGATGACTTCCGTGGGAGAACCCATGTCAAGAGGCACCATGAAGCGTTCTTTATGATCACAAGGCACTGGGGGTGGCAAAAGCTCCAAATCATGCAGGTCTGAGCAGCTGTGCCCAGTGGCCCCACCACTCACTGCCTGTGGCTTTCCCTTACATGCCAGAGCCCATGGCACAAACACATAGCTCCTCCAGGCCACAAGCTTGTGCTGAGTCCTACGCCACACCAGGTCCTGTGTTATGCCACATTCTGAAGGCACATGCACTAAGACATGGCCCCACCCTCCAGCAGCTGGCAGAGGGGCCAGTGTCAGCACAGTGAGAATCAAAGGAAAAGGCTCACCAGGGTGGAGATCAGAGTGGGTCCCCCAAAACTGGCACCCACCAGAGCTTCATCTTGAAGGGTGCAAGGGCTAATCAGATAACGAATAGAGGAACAGGTGTTCAAAAGGAGGAAGCACCTGAGCACAGTCCCAGAGGTGTGAGGTGAACAGGGATGCTGAGAATCCAGGCAGCCCAGGAGGCAGATCCCTATGTAAGCCTGGCATCCCGGGGGACAGCTGGGCTGGCCCAGGCTCTGCGGCTCTCTGCCGCTCCTGCGCTGGACCTCTGACTGCTGCTGACTCTCTGCCAACCCAGAGAGCCGCACTTCACTCAGCCAGATGCCCCTCCCCCAGTTGCTCCCCTAGGTCCCTCGCCCCCTCCCCATCTTCTGGTCACAACTCTCCTGGCAGGTACAGGAGAAGGGACCAGTCTGTTGCCCCAGCTGCCTCAGTTCCTTCATCTCTAAGATGGGCAAATCCCATCCTACATGGATGCACATTCTCAAAACTTCTTGTCCCCCGGCTCCCACCCCAGCCTCTCCATCCTCACAAAGCAACCCTGGGCACAGCTGGAATCCTCTGCCCTGTGTCTTCCTGCGCCCTAGAGAACTAAGCAAAGCTGTACAGGTTTTTCAAACAATGAGTAATCCGCCTGTCACAGCCAATGAAACCCTTCCAGAATTTCACCCTGACCAGGATGCACGGCACTTGACATTTGAGTAATCTCACAGAGCTCACATCCTGGCCAGCTGTGATGTCCTGGCAAGAGCAGGGCCACCTCACAGCATTCAGAAGGCCAGAGCTTCAGTAGGTGAGGCTGGAAACCCCACTCAGGGAGCTGGGGCAGGGGCCAGCATAGGAACAAGCTCTGGGAGTATGTGGGTCTATTCGAGGGCATGTGGGTCTTGTCTTTTTAAATCATTTACAGTTTACACTTGGCTGATCCCCAAAAATGATTATAAACAATTGGTGTCTGCAATCAGACCAAAAAAACAAATCAAAACTATTAAGAAGAGGTAAACAAAACATCAAAAATGCCTACAGCTTACTATAAACAAGTTTCAACGGAAACCCTCTAGAAACTAAGGAACATTCACAGAGACGACCCTATCTCCTAGAAGACGCACCAGGGTCATGCATGCTGTCTGCACAAGACTGCAGAGCACAGATGCCAGCCAGGAACACAGGCGGGGTCAACACCTGGGCTGGGCTAACACCTGTAGAGCCTCTTGCCCAGAGCCAGGCATGTGCCAGGCTCAATGGGGAAGGGAGGGACGAGGGTGGGGGCCTTGCACTTCTAGCAGGAAAGGAAAAGCACAGATGCAACTGAGCGTCAAACAAGACTACAGTGTGGGGCACCCTCAGAGAGGGGCAAACAATGCGGAGGGCAAACATGCTGCCAAGGGGTGAAGACTGTGGAAGGGAGGAAAGGTGGAAAAGGAGAAAACACTGCAGTTTGGAGAATTGAGGAAGATCCAAAAAGAACCTGAGGACACCCTGAAATAAACCTGGGCAGAAGGCTGTTTTTGGTGAGCTAGCTGCACTGCTCTCCAAGGGAAACAACAATCGTAATACTTGTCTGGTGGGGAGACAACATGATGGAAAATCAACAAGTATGTGCCTTCTAGGATGATGAGAACTGGAACACTGTTCCCAACACCCCATTAGAAGCCACCATTTACGACCCACCTGCCATGTGCCGGGGGGAGCTGCTTCAATTCATCTGTAATCTGAACAGCACACCTGCTCTTTCAGCCCCTGGCCAGACCTGAGCAGGACAACAGGGGCCGGCCTTCAGGAGACTCGACCCACCAGCAGAGGACGCTCAATTGCTTAATCGGGGCTGCTTAACAGTAATCACCCCAATAAATACAGCAAATGGCTTTAATTTGAAACACATTAAGTTAACAGCAGGCTTCCCACCAGCTGACAGGGCCTGGTCCAGCTGCTCAGAACAGGCACAGAGCTGCCCCTTGGGGTCAAGGGCTCTGCGCTTTGGAGGAAAGGCGTAAAACTCGATGTTGCCCTGGTCATCGCGGCCGGTCCTCCACAACCCACAGGACAGTGTGAGTCTCCCCGAGGGCAATGGCCAGCGCCCTAGACGGGAAGGGTGTGAGGAAGGGCAGCAGGGTGTCCTTCCTGCCAGGTGCCCGGTGCACCTGGCGCCTCTCCATCCCGGCCGCTCGGAGCGCAGCCGGGCTCCTCCTCCCAGGAAGGGCCTCCCTCCCCAGACACAGGCCAAGATGCGGTCATCTCACTGCAGGGACAGCGCGTGGGGTCCGTGGGACAGGCCTGTGAGGAGGGAGTCCGGCCCTTCCGACAGCTGGAGACACGCAGCCGGCCGGGCCCACGGCTGGACCAGCTCCCAGAAGCGCCGCACCCACTGCCTCTCGGAGACTCAGGCAGCTCGCCCAACGCCACACCGTGCCGAGACTCCGAGGCCACCCCGCCGCCTC
>NW_007249737.1:417029-430425 GCF_000164805.1 Carlito syrichta | reverse complement strand
GGACTGCGTAGGGAGCCGGAGGGCGAGCTCTCCCTGCCGCCCCGGGTCTGGGGAGGACGCGGACCCTGCGGGCTGCACTCCTGCAGCTCCCCTCCTCCAGGCCCCGGAGGCCCTCGTGCTCACCAGCCACGGAGGTCCTCCAGCGCACAATCCAGAGGACAAAACATGTGCGAGCCCCACCCCCGCGCCATGAAGCTCCCCAATACTGACTCCCCGGGTCAGTCTCAGGCTCAGGGCAGCTGGAAAGCAGCCTCGAGGGACCGGCGGGATTTTGCCTCCTGGAGGTCAGGATGCGCAGCCTTCCCTCCACAACCAGGCAGATCCAGGGGGAGACAAGAAGGGAAGGCCCCAGTGGGATGGGTGAAGAGGGCAACCCTGCTGTGGGTGTTAGGGCGACCTGGCTCTCAACTCGCCCTCCCCAAAGGCACCCGGGGCTGCTGACACCACGGACAGGCATTCAAACAGAGGACGGAAGGGCCTGGACTGGTTTAACCTCAGCTCTGTGTGGCACTAAGTCACTGCTCCTTCCTGGCCCCCAGTCCATCAGCTTAGCAGGGGAAACTGCACCCAGAGGTCCAGAGATTCCTTCCTGCTCCAAAGCTTGGTGAGTCTGCAGGGCTCCCTGAGGCAGGGCGAGATTGAAGCTTCATTCCAGCAAGCGCAGTTTTTGTTCACATTGAATGTATGGATGCGGGGTGCCTCAGCAGGCAGATGACACAGATAGTGAGGTGGGCTACAGCCCACTCCTCATCCCCAAACCCACAGGGCCTTGGCACCGCTGCCCGCCAGGTCCTGAGGCACCTCCCGCCCTGCTCAGTAGGCCACCCAAGCTCTCAGCCTCGGGAATGCCACACTCCTTCACCGGTCTGTGAAAGCACTTTTATAAACTAAAGTACTGAATAAATGTTGTTACTATTACTCTCCTAATCAGGACTTCATACTAATAACACTCCCCGCTAATCTTAGACATAGCATTATCGTACACAACAGGAACCTCTTTTTCTTTTTTTTTGAGTTGGAGTCTCCCTCTGTCGCCCAGACTGGAGTGCAGGGGCCGCTCCCGGCCACCGCAGCCTCGACCTGCTGGGCTCCGGCGATCCTTCCGCCCCAGCCTTCCGAGTAGCTGGAACTACAGGCGCGTGCTACCACGCCCAGATATTTGATTTATTGTAGAGATGAGATCTCGCCAAGTTGCCCAGGCAGGTCTCCCGCGGGCTCCAGCAATCCACTCACCTCAGCCTCCCAAAGCGTGGGATTACAGGCTGAGCCACGGAGCCCAGCCACAACAGGAATTTCTAAACCATGTTCTTCAGAATATGCACATTTCCAGGTGTTTTAACATCTTTCAGGGTAAGGAGGGGAGAGTCAAGGTAATTGATTTTTCTTGTAAAATAGAGAGAGAGAGAGGAGAGACCCCCCCCCAAAAAAACCTGAATTTATTTGTTGGGGGGGAGAGAGATTCCCCCCAAAAAACGGAATTTATTTTTCAATTGTTTATTTATTCTCACATGTGTTTTTAATTTTTTAATTTCAATAGCTTTGGGGGGATATAAATAGTATTGGTCTGGCCTTTAAGCCTACCCACCCCCCCACCTGTGCACACTGTGTACCTGATAGGCGATTGTGAATTTATCCTTATATTTAAACTTCAGTCACCTTCAAAGTACTCTCTCCATTGATGCAATACACCTTTCAAGACGCTTTTTCCACTTTTTCCACAGTTTTTGAACTCGTCAATTTGGACGCCTTTTAGTGCTTCTGATTTTTTTTTGTTTCACTTCTTCCACATAAGCAAAATGTTTCCCTGTGAGGGCTGTTTTCATTCAGGGAAACAAAAAAAAAGTTGCTTGTGGTGAGACTGGGTGAATAAGTAGGGTGGAGCACAGGGGTCATGACGCTTTTTGTCAAAAACCACTGAACACTCAGCGCAGTGTGGGCAGGTGTATTCATAAACCTCCCATCATTAAGTGGGCAAAAGCATTGACTCTCAAAAAAAAACTCACCAAAGCCAAAAGCAGCTTCTCACAACAGCACTAGCTAGTCCACTGATGCCAATGAGTCCCTAGAACACTTACCTAGTAGGAGAAGCCTGTACTACAGGGGCCCACTCTCCAAAAAATAATTCTAGTTTTGTTGGGGTACTTCTTCTCACACACACACACACACACACACACACACACACACTATATTATCATATATATTATACACACGTACATATAGTATATATCTATCTAATGTATACTCCTTCATATATATATACATACATATATTGAATCGGGGATCTCACTGTCACCCAGGCTGGAGTACAGTGGCATGATCACAACAATCACACACAACTCATGGCAGCCTGGACCCCCTGGGCTCAGGCAATCCTTCCTTGTCAGCATCCCAAGTAGCTGGGACTACAGGTGCATGCCACCACACCCAGCTAATTTTATTTTGATTTTTTGTAGAGATGAGGTTTGCTATGTGGCCTAGCTGGTCTCGAACTCCTGGGCCCAAGCAATCCACCAGCCTCAGTCTCCCAAAGTGCTGGTATTACAGAACATTTTGGTAAATATATTTTTTAAAATACCAAATATATTTATGCAGATGTTCTTACCAATATGTAATCATCTCATCATTAGTCATTAGAAACATACAAATCAAAACCACAAATAAGATACCACTTACCCACTAGAAAAGGTATAATCAAAATAACAAGTGCTGACGGGAATGTGGAGACACTGGAACTTCACTCACTGCTGGTGGGAATATAAAATGGTGCTGGCAGGTCAGGCACAGTGGTTCATGCCTGTAATCCCAGCACTTTGGGAGGCCATGACAGAAGCATTGCTTGAGCCCAAAAGTTCAAGACCAGCCTGTACAACATAGCAAAGCCTCATCTCTACAAAAAAAATCAGTAGTCCTAGCTACTAAGGAGTACCCCAAGAAAGTCGAGGCTGCCTTGAGCCGTGATCATGCCACTGCACTCCAGCCTGGGTGACAGAGTGAGACCTCAATTCAATAAAATAAAATAAAATAAAAATAAAAGGTATAACTACTTTGGAAAACAGCCTGGCAGTTCCTCAAAAGGTTAAACAGAGTTAATATACAACCCAGCAATTCCACTCCTAGGTTATACGTACTAAGAGAGATCTGAAAACATGTTTACACAGAAACTTAAAAATGAATGTGCACAGCAGCATTCATAATAGCCAAAAGCTGGAAACCCAGATGTCCATCAACTGATGAGTGTGGTAAGTCCATACAATGGAATGTTATCCAACTATAAAAAGAGATAAAGTGTTGACATGTGCTACAACATGAACCTTAAAAGCATTATGTTAAGTGAAAGAAGACAGACACAAAGATCACATATTGAATGAGTCGATTTATATTAACCCTTTGCATTCAGATGTACCCTCTGAGGGGACATCAGAAATCTAGCAAACCACACAGAAGTCCCCTCTCAGGGGACATAAAAAGACTGCAGACGATTATACAGGACAAACTTATGCCAGCACAAATTTTTCAAAAATGTGCTTCCTTGAAGTTTTCGATTCAAATTGCACAAAAAAGCAAATAAAGAGATGAAATATATACTAAGATATGATCGACCAGCTCAGAAGTGGTTTTCAGGAATCACAAGTGCATTCTTCCACATCATCTTCTAACAGACTGGACAAAAAAATTACATATTATTAATGTGGGAGGAAGAAATTGACTGTATTCTCTGCTCAAATACAAAAGCACCAGGTGTAAGATATCAAACAAATTACTATTGCACAACATGTATTAATGAACCTGCAATGCACATCGGTGACTGTTTCACACATTACCACACGTTAGAAAAATATAAAATACAAATTTTTTATTTTTTTGTCATAAATAAGTTTCTTAATGTCCAAAATTCCATTATAAGCCAAATATCATTACAATAAAATAATTGGTTCCAAGCTATATGATTTAATATGAAGTGACTTGCTTTTCACTATTTCATTAAAAAGTGCAGTTGAGTTGCTGGGTATGCGATTTGTAAGGTGTCTGAGTGCAGAGGATTAAATGTTCAGAATAGACAAATTTATAGAGATAGAAAGCAAATTAGTGATTTCTAGGGGCTGGAGAGACAGAAGGATGGGGTATGACTGCTAACAGGCACAGGGTTTCTTTTTGAGGAGATGGAAATGTTCTGGAATTAGTGGGAATGATTACACAATATTATGAATATACTAAAAAACAGCAAAATGTATACTCTTAAAGGGTGAACTTTATGGTACATGAATCATATCTCAATTTTTCTAATTACAAAAGGAAAAAAGTAACTATCTTTTAAAAAAATAGCCTGTAGGAACAAAGAACAGTTGGGAAGTCATGAGGAATTACTGGTGCCCAAAGCTAGAACATTTCATGTATGCACTGAGGTCCCTGCATAATATATAAATTGCTCATCTATCAGTATATATCTTCTGTATGATGATCCCTGGCCTATGTTATGGGTTTTGCCTTATAATCGCAACATATACTTGTGGATTTAGAGTTTATTGTATTTGCTTTTTTTGTTTTTTGAGTTGAAGTCTCACTCTGTCGCCTCTACCTGCTGGGCTCCGGCGATCCTTCCGCCTCAGCCTTCCAAGTAGCTGGAACTACAGGCGCTCGCTACCACGCCCGGCTAGTTTTTTTTATTTATTGTAGAGATGAGGTCTCGCCAAGTTGCCCGGGTGGGTCTCGAACCCACGGGCTCAAGCAATCCATTCACCTCAGCCACCCAAAGGTGCGGGATTACAGGCTGAGCCACCAAGCCCAGCTGAGTTTATTGTATTTGATACAATACTATACAAAGTTATTCCCAACAGATCCATGATTATGTTTTCCACAGGAAACATGCATTGGCATACAAACCACTTACAGTGGTTTTCATAAGTATATTATAATGTAAAAGAATGCCACTGCTAAATGCATGTGATAAAATATACACTGTTCTCTAAATATCATCATATAAAATGTCAGCCCATCTTTTCAAAGAGCCTGTCATTTCAGGACATATTTCTTTGATCACCTCTTTCCTAGACTTTCATAACCTATTCAAAGGCTTCATTCAGGTGCAACGTACCTGCTGCTGTGACAAGCTGGAAAAGCCATTTTCAGTTTATTGTTAGCTTCATCAATGAGACAGCCAACATCAAGGTCTTCCCACTCAGGTGTCTCTCAAGCCCCCACTAGGAGCTGAGGTACTCGTCTTTCCCATGCTCTTGCTTTAGAAGAAGCTCTGAAGATCAATCACCCAATGTACTTTAACATTTGTCTGGTCATTCCTTGTTCTCGCTATTCACTCCTCCTGGAATCCAACAGTCATTTGGAAGTGGGTGCTGTGGTTTAAAGTGTTCCCCCAGAATTCATGTACTGGAAATTTGACTTCTGGTGTGGCAGTGTTGGTAAGTGAGGCCTTTAAGAGATAATGAATGCCCCTTTCACAGGCCTCGGTTAATTCTCATAGGAGTGAATGAGTTCTCACTCTCAGGGGACAAAATTATTACCAAAAGAACAGGTTGTTATAAAGTGTTTTGCACCTTTCACGTGCACTGCTTCCTCTTCTGCTTCTGAGCCATATTACAACACAGTACAAAAGCCTCACTAGAAGCTGATGCCATGTTCTTGGACTTGCTAGCCCCCAAAACCATGAGCTAAATACTTCTTTCCTTTAAAAAGTTCCCATACCCAGTTTCTGGTATTCTGTTATAGTAATAGAGAACAGACAGAAAGAGTAATGAACATGGCTTTCTTCTTACCCCTAACTTGTCATCTAGAGACTGAGCAACCCAGTCTCAGGCTCTGAAAGAAAAGAGGCAGATCACTGAGAACTCTTCTGTCTTGGGTTTAATCAATATAGTTATCAGTCAGTCAACTATAAATATGTATTGACAGCCTAGAATGTGCCAGAAACTATGCAAGACTATAGTGTTGACAGGGGAAAGAGAAAGCACCTCCATTTTCATGGTTTCATTCCTCTATATGGAGGATGCTCTACTAGACCAATACTCCTGGCCACTTGCTCCCTGCCTCATCCTCCCTTCCCCACCGTGCACATTAACTCCTCTTAAGAAGAAGAGGAGAAGCTTATCTTATGGGTGGTTTAGGAGTCATGTCTGCCCTGGACTCCTACTTCTTTTCTCTGGAATCCACCTGCAGAGAACCTGCTCATTCCTGCAGAGAGACCAGTGGCTACCCAGAGCTACCAGTGCATCCAGAAGTCTGTCTGGTTCTTACGTTACAAGTTAGGAAACTGCTTGTCCACTGTATCTATCTCTTCCAACTCAGGACAGAAATAGGAATGGCATTTATGGGGTCCCCGTAACTTCAATAGAGGAAGACAGTAAGCAAGGTCTCTGCCTTCCGAGTAGAGAGAGAAGCTGGACAACAAGGGAACAGGATAATGACTTTCTCAAACATGCAGAGCACATGCCAACCTAAGGCCTTCATGCTTGCAGTTCTCTCCAAAGACAGCTCACCACAGGTAGCTCACTCCCTCTCTTTCTTCAGTCTTTCCTCAAAGGTCACCTTATGAGTGGAGCCTTCCCTGGCCACCTCCATAAAACAGCCCCAAACTTCCCACCTGACACCCGAACACTCCCTATCTCCTTATCCTGCTTTAACTATTCTCTACAGAACTCATCAAAGTCTGACTTGTTCTGTATTTATTTGGCTCTCCTCTATACATTCCTCACAACCAAAGAACATACGTTCCATGAAGGCAAGGACCTTGTTCTGTTCCCTAATGCTCACAAGTACCTAGAACAATGCCTGGCACAGGGTAAGTGCTTGATAACACCTGATGAGTGAATGAATGAAAAAATGAATATGTGATATAAAAGAAATGTACAAATGATGGAAAGTTGAGGGCTGGCATGATAGTTGCATTAGAAAAGGGGTTCAGGGCCAGGCACAGGGGCTCATGTCTCCAGTCCTAGTACTTTAAGGCTGAGGCAAGAGGATTGCCTGAGCCCAGGAGTTTGAGACCAGTCTGGGCAACATGGCGAGACCTCATCACTACCATAAATAAATTAACCAAGCATGGTGGGGTGTGCCTGTAGTCCCAGCTACTTGGAAGGCTGAGTCAGAAATATCACCTGAGCCCAGCAGGTCACGACTGTGATAGCCATGATAGTGCCACTGCACTCCAGCCTGGAGGACAGAGTGAGACTCCGGCTCAAAAAAAAGGAAAAGAAAAGGGGTTCAGAGAAAGCCTTTCTGAAAGGTTAATATTGGCACTGTTGACTAGGTAACAGCATAGGAAAAATACCATAGGCAAGCAATACTGCTGTGCCCACAGAGGGTGTACCAACAGCAGCTAGGTGGGCCCCGCCAGGCATCAGCAGAGGACTGGCCATCTTGGGAAAGGAGGGATGAGACGGAAGCGCTTTGAGGACTGCTTACTGTGTTTATTTTCCCAGAAGTCAGTAGAGTAGAACCACATTATGAAACTGGTGCTAAAACAGAACACATGGCAGCACGGAGTAAAACTGAATTAAATGCAACACAGCAACACAGATATGATGGCCAAAGCTCTAGCAGTCATCCTGGACCACAAAGACAAGGGCCACTCTGTAGTGATGGTGAAAGAGAAAGCTGGAAGGAGCCTGGGACCCTGACGACTTCAAGAAGCCCCTATGACAGCCCGGGAAGACCTACCTCTGGAAATCACTGAAATGAGAAATAAACTCAATCTTGTTTAAGCCACCATCATTCGGGGTGTTCAAGGTGTACTCTGTCAAACCTGATACAGCAAGAAGGGCTCATGGAAGAAGTTTTGCAAGTGGAGGATTACACCTGATAGGCAGAATGAGAAAACAGATGGCTCAGAGCAAGCATAGCCCCTGAGAAGGGACATGAGAAGGGACAGCTTTTCCTACAGCACAGGAACCTCAGCCAGCTGCTAAGGGTCTAGGATGCTGGAATGATCTGCGATGACAGGTGGAAGTGATGTGATAAAGCAGCATGCTAGCCAGGTCAATGTAGCAGCCTTTCCCAGGTTGGCAGAGATCATATAGCTGGGATGAAGGAGAGTTGTCCAGTCAAATGGCTGCTGAATGCCTACTACGCACCAGGCATTGTGCTCCCCAGGAAAGGCTGCACAGAGGAGACACCTGAGCAGAGTGTGAGAGAGCAGCAGGAGACACCAAGCACTCCTGTATCCCTTACAGCAGTGACTCCCAAGCCTGCCTACATAGCTCCATCCAAATACACATCCCCAGCCGGGCTCGGTGGCTCAGCCTGTAATCCCGCGCTTTGGGAGGCTGAGGTGAGTGGATTGCCTGAGCCTGTGGGTTCGAGACCTGCCTGGGCAACTTGGCGAGACCTCATCTCTACAATAAATCAAAAAAATCAGCTGGGCATGGTAGTGCATGCCTGTAATTCCGGCTACTCAGAAGGCTGAGGCTGAAAATCGCCCGAGCCCAGCAGGTCGAGGCTACAGTGGCCAGGAGTGGCCACTGCACTCCAGTCTGGGTGACAGAGTGAGAATCTGACTCAAAAAAACAAAAAAACCAAAAAAACAAATACACATCCCCACAACCCAGATGCCCATCAAAAGTGGACTGAATAAAGAAAATGTGGCACATATACACGATGGAACATTATACAGTCATAAAAAAGAACATCATGGCCTTCACAGCAAGGTGGAGGCAGCTAGAGAGTATTATACTAACAGAACTATCGCAAAAACAAAGAACTGAATACCTCATGTTCTCACTTACAAGCAGGCCCTGAACACTAGTCACGCTAGGACAAGGGTGGGATCAGCAGACACGAGACACTGCTAGGTAAGAGAGGGCAGAAGTAGAGGGTACATGACAATACACTGGGTACCTCATTCACTATCAAGGGGCAAGAGGGCAGTTAGATGCCCCAACTTCAATTGCATGCAACTTATTTATGTAGTAAATCCCCACTGGTACTCCACAACTCTAAAATTTTTTAAAAAATAAAGTAAAATAAAGAACCCGGGAGATTCTGACCCACAGACTGGGGCAGGGTCCAGGATTCAAAAAAATAATTTTGTGTGTGTGTTTTTGGTGGGGTTTTTTTGTTTGTTTTTGAGACAGAGCCTCACTCTGTTGCCCACGCTGGAGTGCAAGGGAGTGATCATGGCTCACTGTAGCCTCAACCTCCCGGGCTCAACTGATCATCCTGCCTCAGCCTCCCGAGAAGCTGGGACTACAGGTGTGTGCTACCACCCCCTAACTAATTTTTTTTACTTTTTGTAGAGATAAGGTCTTGCTGTGTTGCCCAGGCTGGATTCAAACTCCTGGCTTCAAGTGATGCTCCCAACATGCTGGGATTATAGGTGTGAGCTACCGTGCCCAGCCCTATATTTTAAACAAATACTCCCAAGTGATTGTGACACAGAAAACGGACCTACTATATAGGCTAGAAGCAGCTCCCATACTAGTGCCTGGAACATGGCAGGTTTGGATGTTTATTTAAAAAGTTAACAAATAATATACTTCCACACTGTTAGGAAATAACAAACTAATATATTTTTTAAAACTTTCAATAAGAGTCAAAACAGAATTTTTCTGATTAAGAGAATTCTTTTTAGCTAATATTTAATTAACCAAAATATAATCTAAGGTCACTAATAATGTTATATGATCTATTTCCATAACCATTTCAGCTAAAAGGTGTTTCTATGTCACTTGGGTATGGTATGAGAAGAGACCGCTGGGTGTTGGCACAAGTTCGATGTCAGTTCATTGTGGCCCTCTCTGCACCTTGCAAACATGGTGGAGTCCAAGATCCCCTCTAAGGGAAGAGGAACCCCAGGCTGTCTCCAGACAGGTGGGACAGGTGGGTGGGCAAAGAGCTGCAGTCCTCTTCCCAAGGTGTTCTAACACAACTCAAGTCAATTCTTCCCAGGAGTAAATTTCCCTCTAGACCTTATCTTACAAGAGAGAAGGACTCCTTAAGAAGAAATATGGTACAAAGGAAAAAACATTGGCCTCACATGCAGGTCTAGTCTCAATTGGGTGAGCAATTCCCCAGGTGGCCTTGGGCAAGTTTCCTCACCAGTCATATGCTATATACTCTTGACATCCCTTCTAGCTCTGATGCAATCTGGGTGAAAAACTCTAGCTTCCTTCTTCCTACCAATACTGAAAAAATAGCTCTTGGTATAAAATTCACTCCCATAAGACATGATGTTAGGTGCTTAGGATGCAGTACCTAATAGATGTCAGTGTCAATGCCCTTAAGGAGCTTGCAGTCTAGCAAGGTAGATGAACAATTAATTCAAAACTTACAGAAACACAACTGTGATAAATGTTATTAGGAAAAGTACTTGGTGTTTCAAGAGTGTGTCATGGGGGCTTGGTAAAGGTTTGCCAAGGAAACAGCACTTAAGCTGAGACCTGAAAACCAAGTACCAACTAAGGATAGGGGAGGGATACTCCGGACAGAGGGAAAGGCATGTGTCAAGTGGGCTGTGGTGCTGGGAGAAGCATTGTTTTCAGGAATATTTCAAACCTGAGGAAGAAGTAAATCACAAATAAGATAAAGCAAACCTTTTAGAATCACACATTTAAAGAAAAAAGAGCACCTTTAATCACAAACAGAAAACAAATTCAAAAAATATGAGCTCGAAAGTCATGGGGGCAATTTTATGCCAGGAATGATAAACCCTTATCTGACCACTGCTATCTGGCTAGAAGCCCCAGATCCTCACTCCTCTTGTCTCAGCAGGGGAAGTATCAGTTCCCGCAGGTCATTTGCAGCTGCCTCCAGCTGCCTTGGGTGGGAATGCCAGAACTGGGCCCAACAAAGGAGGGAGTCAACACAAAACACATACTCCACGATACAAACCTGGTTCTGAAGTCGAATCCATCCCTAGGCCAATATTTCTGGTGCCAGCTATGTGCTAGGCATTGTATAGAGGGATGGAGAGTGATAAGCCATGATATGGTCACAGCACCAGGGCCCTCTTTCCTCTTCCCGCAAGAGGAAGAGGAAGATGTACCTTTCAGCTGGGGGTTCCTTGGATGGCTCTAAGGAGGAGATGGCATCTGAACAGGGGCAGGAAATGGAGAGAAAGTACCCCAACAGTGGAAAGGACATAACCAAAGGCAAGCAGGCTAGAAACCACCAGGTGTACAACAAGAGCTGCAGCTAGAGCTCAGGACACGGGGAGGATAGAGATCTGGGTAGAATAGGCCCAGGTCGCTACCACTGCTTCAGAAAATGAAAAGACGACAATGCTGGTCTTCAGGGAGGCTTGTGGTCAAATCCCAGATCTGCCTAGACTGGTCCTGTGGCCAAGGGCTCTTAGCTTTCTCCCTGGGACTAGTGCAGGGTTTGTCAACGATCAGAGTTGCCAGGCCCCACCTTTACAGAGTCCAACTAGGTAAAGGGGGATGGGCTCCAGGCCAAAAAAACCCCAGGTCGGACAGCGGGTCCCAAGGGACTCTCCAGCCACAGATTCTTGGCCTCCGACCGCAGGAAGCCCAGGCCCAGTCACCCTTTCCTGACCATAGTTATGTTCCTGACAGGCTCCTTTGTTCATGGGTGGGCAAAGAGTTGCCTTCTTCTTTCCAAGGTGACAGAATTCTCCCTGGGAGTAAATTGCCCTCTGGACCTTATCTTACAAGACAGTACTTCTTAAAGGAAAAATATGGCACAAAAGGCAAAACATCAGCCTAGAATGCTATGGAGGAAGAGGGGATACAGAGCTGTGGAGGGTTGGGCAAAGAGTGTCCCCAAGGTCTAGGGACATTCTCGATGGAGGTGAAAGCTAGGTTAAGAGTGGCTGAGGACTTGAGATGACACCGTGGGGAGGAAGTACAGCTTGTAATACAGTGCATTCAGTACAGCTAAGGTATAAGGTGCATGCAGAGGAAGGAGCAGAGGTAAAGCCAGAGAGGAGAGCAGGACACACAACACAGACAGCCCCACTAGGAAATTGGGACTTGACTCTGGGTAACAAGGAGCCTCCGCACACCCATGAACCCTGCAAAATCCTGACAGCAGCTCCCCTTAGTCACTCGCCAAACACTATTCTTGCCTCAGCACCTTTCCCAACCAACATAAGTCACATTCTTAAAGATCACCTACTTTAACATAACCTTATCCAAAAATCAGAACTTGGATCCTCTCTGTACAACTACTGGGCCACAGTGAGAGAAGCAATTTGATTGTTTCTATGCCAGAAACCCAATCTCAGCCAAGCAGAGCCAGGCAGTGAAGTGAGATGATGGGGAGCAATATGAGGTGCCACAGCGGCAGGTTGGGAGTTGGCCAGGACTGCCATAAGGGCTAGCTGTGCTCTCCCCAGATCGTATATGTTCCTCTTACAGCTTTCTCCTCATCGCTGGGAGGAACCTGCAGCTTCTCTAAATGGGTTCATGACCCTTGAGGGCAGGGGAGAACAGGGCACAGAGAGGAGATAAGCTGGTTCACAAAGGAACTGACTGAAACCGACTGAAATACCTTAAGAGCCATAAGAAACTTCTACATTTCCAGAGGCCTCATCAAGACCCTGTCCAGCAGACTTTGCTCAAGATGACTACTGCTGCCTTCAAATGACCAGACCCATTCTCAGAAGTCAACGACTGAGGAACATAAAAAGAGGTGCAGACTCTGAAGGCACTGAACTCTGCCATACTAGCAAAATGAGGGTGAGCCGATTCTCCAGGGGGACTGCTCTTAATGGCGAGAAAGGTGGCCAGTTAGCATCGCAGTTCACGCCTGCACCAGCTGAGTGCGTCTGGCTGCCGGACACGCCCCGGACGAGGCCTCCCGCGTGCTGTGAACGCTACCGGCATTGTCAAGTGGGCAGTGCAGCAAAGACCCTTCCCCTTGCTCCCGGGAGCACGCACTAGAAACAGGGTGGGCCACCCACCAGGACCCCCAGCTCACCTTGCACTTGAAGCCGGCGGCGGGCGGCAGGAGCTCCCGCAGAAGGACCTTGACCACCTCGCGGCTGGCCTCCTCGCTCACAAAGTGAAGGTTAAGCACCTCGTGCGCCTCGAACTTGGCGAGGCGCAGCAACGAGTGCAGCGCGACGCGGGCCTTGGCCTGCAGCGCGGCATTGTGCTCCGCCTTGGTGAACATCATCAGCAGGTGGTAGTCCACCGGCCCGGCCCCACCGCCCTCCAGGCTCTTGGCCTTGGCGCCCGCGGCTGGCGCCACGGAGCCCCGCGCCAGCTCCAGCACCGGCGGCGAGGGCGCGGCGGGGACCCCGGCGCGGGCTTCCTTCAGCCTCTTGGTGGCGCTGGAGAAGGTCTCCCGGCCGGAGCCGAGGTAGTAGAAAGCGCAGACGGCGAGCGCCGCGGCCAGCAGCAGCGCGCAGTAGTGGGAGCGCACAGCGCCCAGGCGCGCCATGGCCGGAGCGCATGGGAGCCCGCCTCCGAGGGGCCCGTGCGCCGGA
>NW_007249737.1:353478-417009 GCF_000164805.1 Carlito syrichta | reverse complement strand
GCGCTGCCCAGAGCCAATCGTCAGCGCCGATGCGCGGAGGGGCGGGGCCAGGGCGTGCCGGCGGCCGCTGGGTCCTAGGTTCGGAGGCGTTAGCGGCCGGATGGGCCGCCAGTGGGTTCTGGCCGTCCCACATGGGAAGAACCGGCTGAGAACCCAGACGTGCAGAAGGCCGGCCCGCTGTACAGTCTGTGAGAACTGGCGCCCTACGTGTCCAGCCCGAGGCTACATGTCGAAACTGAGCCATTAAAGGAAATGAGGCATCCCAAGGAAGGACCTCTTCAGCTAGCAAAGACTGGACACACGAAGAGGGGAACGCTTTTATCTCTGTACCTTTCCCCCGAATTTCTTGGAGACCCTAAGACCTCTCTCCAGCTCCCTTCACATCTTGAAGCCGAGGTGGAGCTAGGGAATTTAAACTAGCAAGCTCTTTCCTCTTTCACGCTGAAGTGGTAATGACACGGGAGACCTGGGGAGGATGCCCCATCGCACCAGAAACAGACCAGAGGGAGTCCAAACTATGTGACCAGCAGGGGGACCCCGCTGCCCAAAACATCGTGGTAATTCAGAGAGCCGAGATTGTGGTATTAATTCGTTTTGTAAAAAATTTAGACAGATTTGGACAGTTTTTCAAGAGCCTTAATATGTGCCGGGGAGTTTTGCAGATTATCAACTGAGGTAGCTTGCCTAAGGTCACGCTAGCCAGTGACAACCTTGACAGTTGGACACTGCCAACTAGATGAAAACTCATTAACTTCTATCTTCTAAGAATTGGTGATATGCCAGTAGTTTCTAAATATACGTGTAAAAATGTTCTGCAAGCTTGAAAGGGGGGGATGTGCAGTGCATGGGCAAGTGCACACACAACTTCATCTCCCACCAGCTTCTTGAGCCATGCCATTGCGCCTCAAAGCGTAGGTGGACCCTACTTTTCCCAGAACCACAGTTCATCATTTTTAACTCTCGTTCTTTTCTGAAAAACAGTGGACCTCTGAAATAGACGTTCAACACATACTACTCACCTCGGGGGAAAAAAATAGCAAAATTGCCACACTCATTTGATCCTCACAAGTCTATGAGGTAAAGGTACTTTACAATCAAGGAAACTGAGGTTTGGAGAATTACCCATATCTAGTTGGCTCGTAAGTAATGGAGCCAGGATCCCAACCCAAGTCTTACTGCTTCCGGAGCCCAAGCTTTTGGCCAAGATTAGCTCTAAAAGCAGTAAATCAAGCTCTGAGTTGTGTGTATTTTAGCTCAAACTTCAGCATACGATGCTAATTAAAAGCGAGAGTTCTGGCGTGGACGCTCCAGGCATTACAGCTCTTCCCCTACACAATGGTCAAATTACTTAATAATTCTGAACCACAATCAGGCCTTATGGAAAATGGGGCTAATACTAGTCTCTATGCCTCATAGAGGTATGAGAGACAGTAGATAAAAAGCAGAACAGCGACTAACACTGAGTAAAAATAAACTATGCTAAAGACACTACTCTTTTTAAAAAGCCTTAAATATCTAACATGTACAAGAATATAATTCAAGCAATCATAGCTTTGCTGGGGTATTTATAAATAAACCTCAAATCTCTATTAAGGCTTTATTATATGTTTTACAGACACAGACCCTCCAAGCAGCAGGCTATAGTTGTATTTTACACCCCAATTATTGTTCCCTAATAAAGTAGAAATAATTCTGGAATTGTGCCTTTTAGTGCCCCCACCTACACCACAATAAGGTGGTTTTTACTTCTATCATTTATTTTAGAATTAACTTATTCAACAATTGTTTTACCTTTCAAACCTTTATAAGATCACTACTCCTGGAATTTATGGATAAGAAATAACAAGATCATTTAAATTTTACAAAGGAATACAGAAAAATACTTGAGACTAGTCTCCAAGTTGTAGCTTATCCTTCCCAGTTCTTTGCCCATGAAGAGGAATTAATATTGTATAATAGCTTTCAGAAGTATACTGCTGTAATCTCGGCACTTTGGGAGGCTGAGACAGGAGGATCACTTGAGCCCAGGAGCTCGAGAGCAGCCTAGGCAACACAGTGAGGCCCTGTCAAAAAATGGTGGTGCACTCCTGTAGTCCCAACTACTCAGGATGTTGAGGTAGAAGGATTGCCTGACCCTGGGAGGTCAAGGCTATAAGAGCTGTGATCATGCCAGTGCAATCCAGCCTGGGTGACAGAGCGAGACCCCAACCCAAACAACAAACAGAAGTGTATTTCTTACTGAAAACTACAACAGTGGGTTCAAGATAGCCAGTTAGTCATTTATCCAAGATATATTGAGAGCCTGCTATATACCAAGCATAGTGGTAGCATAATTAAGACAATTAAGATGTAGTATGTCAGGTACAATGTGCTATTTTCTCAGCTTAAAATAGAAATATCTGGTGTGTCATAACATGACTAAATAGACCAAAACACTTTGGTAAGCACAATACTCCTCCAGTTCTAACTTTGACCTTGGCCAAATTATCTGATCTGGCTGACCAGAGATTAGGTGATTTGTTTTTCCTATTGTGTGATTCCACATCTGCAAAGGTGGACAGATTATCCAACCTCTTTCTACTTCAGACCTTGGCTTGCATGTCACTGCCTACACAATGATCTCTAAACACCTCCCATCCAGTGCCTGGGCTAGGTGCCATCCTCAGCAATTCCATGAGGGCCACCTGTATACTACCCTAGTCCCATGTTTCTCCCTCGCAAGAATGCAAGACACCAAGAGAATAAAATATACATTGGCCTTCTTTTTCAACTGCCACTATCTCCCCTACCTGACAGTGCCTAACTCGTAGAATAAAACTCATAAATATGCCCACCCATTGAACCAGTATTTTTACTTCAAGGAACTCATCCTAAGGAAATAATTAAGAATGTACTAAAATACTTAGCCATAAGAATAAAGCAGATAGATTTATGATGGCAAAAAAATTGAAATCAAATGGTCACAATAAAGTGGTTAAACTAAAATAATAATGCTGTATTAAAAATGCTGTATTGAATAAGCAGCAGGTAGAAATTTTAAAAAATAATAAATGGGCAAGATGGCACGCTTGTAGTCCTAGCTACTCAGGAGGCTGAAGAGGAAGTTTTGCTTGAACAACAGAGCAAGGCACCGTCTCTAAATAATAATAAAAATAATAGTAAGTGGAGGAAAAACTTATAGATCTAGAGACTAAGAAACACGTTAGCTAACAACAATACATGGAACTTACATGAACTCTGATCTGAACAATCTATTTAAAAATCACAATTGAGACAAGTGGGAAAATGTGAACACTAATTATAGTTTTATAGTTTGAAAGCTATATCACGATTTTAAAAAAAGAATCCTTATCTTTTAGATATACATACTGAATGATCTGCTGGCAAAATGTCTGGGATTTGGTTTTTTTAAAAGAATCCAGGGAAGACCAGGCACGGTGGATCACACCTGTAATCCTGGCACTTTGGGAAGCCGAGATGGGATGATTTACTTGAGCCCGGGACTTTGAGACGAGCATAGGCAACACAGTGAGACCTTGTCTCTACAAAAAAAAATAATAATTTTTAAAAATTAGCCTGGCATGGGAGTGCACACCTGTAGTTCTAGCTGCTCGAGAAGTTGGGGCAGAAGGATCACCTTAGTCCAGGAGTTCGAAGTTGTAGTAAGCCACGATTGTGCCACTGCACTCCGGCCTGGGTGACAGAGTAAGATCCCAACTCAAAAGAAAAAAAACAAAAAACAGGGAAGGGGGAAAATGTATGGGAGTATAAATAAAACAATGTTAACCATGAGTTTACATCACTGAAGTATTTTCTCTACTTCCACGTTTGAAATTTTTCATAATAAAAACATTTTAAAAAATCCTCCCTACCTATTAAGTGAATTATGTAGGTAACGAAGCAATGTGATCCTGTTGTATAAATGCATAAACACACGCTATCCAATAGAGCTTCCTTTGATAATGGGTATGTTCTATAACCTGCCCTGTTCAAAACAATAGTCACTGGCCACATGTGGCTGAGCTCTTAAAATGTGGCAACTGAGGAACTGAACTTTGTCTAATTGTAACTAGTTTAGTTAGCCACATGTAGCTAGTGGCTTGCATTCTGGACAGCACAGGTGGATGGAATTATGAATGGTTATCTTTCTTTTTATTTATCATCATTTAAATATTTATCTGAAATGAAAACTCATTGTTTCGTTTTCATCTAAAACGTTTACTGACTATTGGTGTGGGTTCTCTTCTTCAGAACTATTCCGAAAATGAAATGAAGCTGAATAAAGCAAGTTACATGGAAAAGTTTCTCTGCTTTCAATTAACTTAAAAGGTAAAAACAGGCAATTTACTTCCAATTCTGTTTTTTTAACCCTCCATTCCTTCAATCCCAATTCACAAAAAAAGTTTGTTCTTTGTTTACTAAAAGTATTCAGTGTGAATGTGTTGCATAAATCAGGAACTTTAACAGATATGTCAATCATCAGGAAAAAAATTAAAGCAAAGGCCAAAAAAGTCTTTTGTGGTCTTTAGCTAATGAATTAGGGGCAATAACAGCTCAGTGATCAGACAGAATTAAATACTTAAAGGTCAAAATGGATTTCTTGATTGAAGTAATCAACAAATAGGATCAATGTGAATCAATTTGAAAGGACTGGGAAGCGATATAACACCTTAAATATAACAGATGTAAGCAGATATGTTCACAGAGTATTTCACAAAAAAAAGCAGAAGTCTGAGCATAAAAGAACTTTGCCAGAGGTGAGATTTTTATTGACATACTGTAATTTTTCAGCATACAAAGTATTTAATCAAGTATATTTACAATTCTTACATAATGTACATTTTAGAGTAACTATAAAGATAATGTACTTTGCTCCATTTACAATGACAAACTACAGTAAAACTACATTCATGAATTAGATACAAATCGTCTACATACTAATAAAAAGTAAATGGACTGTTGGTTATACATTCTTTAAAATATACCTTTTCACAGGTAGCAAGAAATATTACATGTAATAAGTCTTTATGACTGGAATGATCCAGAAATATCACAAAGTACAAGTAAACACATATAGAAAAGTAGCTCATCATTTCCAAAAGTTAACCTTTAGCTTTTGTGTAAAACAAATGATGCCAACAATCTATAATGCAGCAAGCTCTCCCTGTTTAAAATCAATACACAAAAAGTGGGGGTTGGGGAGTTGAGAGAAAATAAGAAAATCTAGAAAATAATATAGTGAAAAGACCAATGCAGAGAAAAGTTTATTTAAACCTTGCTTTGTCCCTACATTATCCCATTTAATGGATAAATTTATGCCAACAGAAAAGGATGTCCATAAATCCATATTTATATATGTCATTTGGAAACTTCAAATAAATTGATAAGTATCTGGTAAATTAAAATTATGTTTTGCTTTTATTAATGTTGGCAATTGCAAAAATGAAAAAATTTCCTACATTGTGATGTTTTTAAATCCCAATCTATTTCTTCAAACTTTGCATCCAGGTTCTCTAGAATATTTGGAGTCTTTGTTATCAAAACACAAGGAAAGCTGGCAGTCATTATCAGATTTTGCTGCTTTACATTGATTTCAAATCACCTCATGATACAAGTAAAGTGCCTCTGACTAGCAATCAGTCAGACGTGGATTATGGTGTCAACTCTGCCACCAAGTAGCAAACCAAGTGACCTCCTCTATAAAACAGGAGGAGCAAACTAGGATCAAAAAAGCAGACAATGTTGAAGTTCTTGGATTAAGATCTCAGAAGTCCTATTGTGATGATCAGGTGATAAAAAGCAAAGCCAAAGTACACTGTAAGTAGCAAAACAATATACAAAGGGATATTGTTATAGTTTCACCTTGTTTCATTTCACTCTTATTTGTGAGGAGCCCTGAATCCCAAAAAGGTAGTGACTACTAGTCCAGTGCTCTTTCCACAATATCATGCAGTTCTAAAGTCATTATGGACATACAATCTATAAAAATATATCATTCTTCCAGCTCATGTCCATGGTCCAAAGTGATAGTATACAGAAGTGTTAATTAGACAATATAAAAATGATCTGGGAATGTCTGATTATTCAAGATGAGTAGTGAATTTAGTCTCAAATACAATTTATTGTGACCATTCTTAGCATGCATAAAATATATTTTTAAAAATATTGCTGACATATCACAAACTTAAGTTGGCCAGACCTTAGAGGTATAATTTTTTTTTTCAAATTGCACTCATGAAGAACCAAAGTACACATTTTAAATCAAATCTATATATCTGGGAAAGTAAACACCAAAGTTCATTAAAATCAATAGTGAAAATCAGTATAAATTAGGCAAACACCGTAACATAAACAATGTAATCCCTGGAAATTTCTAAGGATTGTATTAAAGGAAAATTTTCAAACCTTAGAAATCTTAAGTATGTAAATATTGCAATGAATTCTGCATTGCAAACAACTGCTCAATTACATTTATTCTAGTTCTAACATGAAACTGCATTTCTATGAACTTGTCATAGTTAGTGCTGCTATTCTTATTTTGATATAAGTCAGTAAACTAATGATAATGAGCTAACAGATTAACGATAAGGAATCAGAAACTAATAACAGCAGATAAGCTATGAAAAGAAAGCAAGGGGCAATCACATTGACTAATGAAGCCCAAGAGTATGGTTAACATTGTTTATACTATAATTTCTCATAGTGCACTGAATAATTCATGGCATAAACAAAACTCAGATTTGTTATGTATTATATAAAATTTATTTGTTGATACAGCTAAATTCACCTAAGAGTCAACCTACCTTGTAACTATTAATTTAATTTAAAGCCTTGCTGTTTACTTCATCATTTCTGCCAAATTTAGTCCAAACTGGATCTCAGCACATTCAAGAAATCAAGCCACAGAAATGTACGTTTGTATTGCCAGCCTCCCTGCAATATTAAAGATTTAGCATTTTCTGAAGATATTCAGAACCATGATCTTTAGGGCACTTCAAATACATCTCTAACCATTAAATTTAAGTAGACACTAATTACTGCCACATTAACTACTTATGACTCAAGCTACATGAGGTAAGAGTGTCATAAGGAATTGCCTTCATAACCACAGAGTCTCCAATGGCCAGATCCAAGAGGAAAACTGCCTAGTCTTCCTCAGATAAAGTTAGATCTTTAGGAATGAAGTACTAGGATTAAAACAGGAACAGGCACTATAAAGGAAAAATAGGCTTTCTCTTCGCTTTCTTTTCTTTTTATTCTAATATACTTTTTTTTCTAGAGCTTCTCGAACAATTAATTTCAAAGTACAGCCAAATAAAAATTACAAATCAGACCTCTGCCTTTAAAGTATCTAAAAAGCCAGATGATCTGTGATTTTGAGGTGAAACAGGAAAGATTAATGTTCCTGTTACCGTGGTAATTAAAATATAATGCTCTGGAAGTTAGAATTTCCTCAGAAATAATTCATAAATATATTTTCATTCTTATCCAATATATAGTGACTATTACAAAATAAGCATTACATGCATGCAATTTGGTCAAATTATGGAGCTTTTTCTGTGATGTGAACTTATTTCAGTATAATTTCTGTTTAGACAGATTCTTATTTGATATTTAATCAATTTATAATACACTAGTTATTGGGGTGAAAGTGTTAGAAAACTTATTATCTATCTAATTAAATTTTTCTTTTATAAGTTTAAAAACTTTTATTTAAAGAGTATCAATAATATTATTTATATATAATTTCCAAAAGAAGATTAAACTTAGCTGGTGACAATACTAGGAAGGAACCAAAAGGCAAATTACTTAATTATTCTATACTCTTGGTAAGACATGTCAATCAAAGATGGAATCACACTAATTTGTAGCATATAAATATGGCAAATAAGTATATCCACAACATTCTGGAATTCAAGGGTCTGTGATTCATGTAACCAAATACTAAGGGTATATACGTGATATAATTTAAAAGAATATACACTGTGTACAAGGACACAAGATAGATAAAGAAAAAAATAAAAAGCAATTTATTATTGTATATTTTAGTATAAACTAAGAAAAAATGGGTTTTTTCCTCCCGTGTACAGAGAATTTTTCTTTCACTAGGAGCAATAGCAAAAATGTATCTTTACAAGGACAAATTTCAATATAAAAATGTCCCACATTATTTTATAAATCAACTTTTCCTTTGAAAATTTAGTTTTGATGAAGGCATAATTTTGCAACATTCAAGTAACCTTTGGAACACATGTTAATTACACTGATAAATTTGTCAAGGTTTAAAGGAAATCAAACCAACAAAGAACTACAACTTCTGAACTGGGATTCTTTTGGTGATAAAAAAAAAAAAAAATGAAAGCACTTCTTCTGTTTCATAAGATGGAATAAATCTAAAGAACTGAATTATACCTGCACAGCCATCACACATATATATATGTTAAAGTACTAGACAATAACCTGTCATTCAAGAAGTATAACTCCATTTATGAGCAAATGAAGAAAATATATTCTCTAGTTCTAATAACTAAATTACATGTTATGTATATGTTAGGTAGGGTACCAAACACACACACACACAACTATTTCTGAATCACCAAAAATCATTAAGGAAGCTTAAAAAAGACATGTTCTTGAGGCAGGCAGGACAGTTGGCTCCCACGTGATGAAGACATGCTTGACTGAATGATCCTGGGCAAGATGCATGAAAAAAAAATCAATGCTACCACTCATTGGCAAAAAAGAGATTTTATCTGCCCTCTTAACATTTTGTAACCTAGAGATGGCCTAAATCTAGATTCAACTTTTATCTTAAAAAATAGCCCTTTAAACAGGCTTTGAATTAAAATAAAAGAAGTCCTAAAGTAGTTTCCTCTCCTAACTACTAGATTACCTATGTTTTAATTTATAAAAATATCAATGAATGGGTACCTTTTTTCCAAGCCATTCAATATCTACCAAAATTAAGTAAGTAGAATTAAACAGTAAAAATCTGTGAATTTCCAGCTGTACACATTAGGGGACCACCAGATTTCACATTTTCCCCTTTTCAAAAAAAAAAAAAAAATCAGAATTTCTGTGAGTCTTGCTGAAAACGATTTAGTTTCTCTGGATTATTGGATGCCATTTGGGAAAAATCACGAAATATGTCCTGGTAAGTTTCATCACCTGCATGAAAGTAAAATAAGAACACTTTTAAAATGTATACAATTAAAGTATTAACAAAATGACAATCATTTTTATGACTAATATATTATAATTTATTTCATTAAAATATTGTTCAGATGTGCACTTTTGATTTTTTTGTTTTTACCCTGCCCCCTTCAGATGAACATTTTTAGAAGCAAAAAGGACAACTAAATATAAATGCTGAAAAACTATATAATGAAAGAAAATAAACTATACCTGAAACAAGCACCTCAGATGCAGCCACAGAGGAAAGTTCAGAGTTAGAAAAGAGTAAAGATGCAAGTGTTTTAAAGCAATGTAAAGAAATACATTTATTAACACATGAAGAAAAAAAGTCAATCTAAATGAGGTATAGTAAATAAGACCTTCTTCAAATAAATATTTCCCTTGAAAAAGGCCAAAAGAAATTACAAATACTAATGTTTTTGATGGATGCAAGTTATTAACAAGATAAACTGATAACCAGGTAAGGAAAAATAATATATTTTAATTAAAATAAATTTAAGTTAAAATAGCACATGAAAAAGTAATTCTTTACTCAAACTTTAATGCTTAATTAAACAAATGAACTGATCTACTGCTTACTAAACTTATAAAATAAAAATCTTAGAAAATGACTATAAAGTCATAGCTTCACATTTAGTCAGAAGTTTAGTGTTTACAGTAGGTCATATGAGCAAGAATACTATTGACAAAATGGGAATAAAGACCAAAGACATCTGTTAAACTGAAGTAATAAACATATGTGTATATGTACAAATACTTGTATGGAAGTAGATTATCTTGTAGAGAAGTAGATTATCAACACTGATTTTACAGCAGACTGAATATCGTTTTTCTTGCTATGAGAAACTGAATATTTACACACATACAGATCAATCCCTCAGACAAAGGAATCTTATTTTCAAGATAAAATTATTCACCATGAATGCTTCCTGCTAGTTAAACATTAGCTTTATACAGTTGCTTGGCATAAATTCTGTTCTCAAGAATTGGGCCATAAAATACTGTTGTAGATGATTATTGTTGCAACATGTTTTATAATTATTTCCCATAAGATACCTTGCATCCATCTTATACTACAGTTGTTGTTAAGAGTGCAGTAAGTTTTGTCAGTTTTTAAAAAGCAAGATTTTGAGGCAAGAGATGTTATACCAAAAGCTAAAGAATTAGAAAAAAGTTGGGGATAAAGATCTAGTAAAAAAGGTCTAACAGCATAAACCAAGATGTTCAATAAAAAAGTTTAATACTTTTAATATTTAGTCACTTATAATATTTAGTCTGTGTAAAAAGCAATTTATTAAAATTTCTATATAGTTTTCATTTAGCCCTGCAAATTTACTAAGGATCTGAATCAATCAATTAAACCTAATCAATCTACTTTAAAAAGAAAAACAGTAAGAATATTAATAGGTGGCTGAAAGTAACATCTAACTCATATCATTGTTACTAAAATAAAAATAAAAATTGATACACTGAAACAACTGGTAAGACAATCCAATAATACTCATGATTTCTTAAAAGTTTACTTTCATGTCAAAAGACAAACTACAATCTATTCCCATTTTTAGCCATTCTAAAAGATATAAAATAAACCGAGAAGTGAACAACATTAAATAGCAATTAACAAACCATATAAAATATTTTTAAATTTTTCTTATTTTTAGATGTTGAATTAAAATATTTAAAATATTTATTGTAAACATTATAAATATTTTTAAAATACTATTTAAACTGGATAATCTGGAATTTTACTTTCTAAGAAAGTATAAAGTGCAGATTATAATACAAAAATACAACACTGATTTTACCATTCGACACTAGAAGTAACTTAAAAGGCACACATTATACATTCAAGAAGAAATAGGAAGAAGGATCTAGCAGACGCTAATGCCAAATAGTTTACAGATAGCACCAAATGAGCATTCTTAAGTATTACAACAGTACAATGGCAATATATGGCTTCTACTTTAGCAATGCATATTTTGTATAACAAGCTGTGGGATTTTTTAATGGTTTTCCAGTTTTTGTTTTTAAGTCATCTAAGTACTTATTACACAAGTACCTATTAGTAGAACCATTGTACCATGCAAAACAAATTATAAGACCTTCATTCACTGAATTAAATGCTTCCTTGAAGGAAAATGTTGGTGCTATAATAATCATTGGTTTCACTGACTGAATACATTTTTAAAGAGTTACTACAATACAAAAGGAAGTTTCCACCTTCACATATACACACACAACTTTCTGCTAACATTTAGTTTCTAACAAAACATTAATTAATGCACACTTGACATACTACCTTTCTTAGACTTCAAAATGTGTTGTCAAAGCAAATGTTACAGGAACAATAGTGACTAAGATATTTAATATAGCTAACACAAATTAAACTTCAATGTGACTATTTAAAATTTAAATATAATTTTAATCACTTAAATTTTCCCCAAGGCAAATATAATTTGTCTATACTAGAACACATAAACAACAACTCAGAATATGCTATCCTGAAGTGTTCCCAGAAATACATTTAACAGTTTATCGCAAATGGTAAACAACTAATCACTAATATTTGTAATGCTAAGCATATTCTAAAAATTACTAAACCACATTCTACTTCCCTTCAGAGAGTTAACTTTTCTATGTGTCTGGACAGTTCTGAGTCTTAAATGTAGACTACTGTGTTTCCACTGATAGTTTAGATTCATTTTTAATTTTTGGTATTCAGAATATCTACCACAACAGCAAGTTGTGATGATTCAAGTGTTTGCTAATTTTGCTCTTGAAACGTGCTTCCTCAAAGGGCTGGCAGCATGTGAGAACCACCTCCAGGTGATCATATATGCACAACACTGCTAACAGCTTCCTTTTATAGCTGATTAGATCAGTGATTCTCAACTTTTGCCTTGCTACTTTACTACTACTTGAGTGGGTCCTTAGAGTAGTGGTTCTCAACTGGATGAGAACCTGCCAGTGATCAAGAGGAGTCAAAGAGCCAGAGTTATGAGAACCACCAAACTGGTTTCCAACAATTGAGAGCAGTGGTGTGCTCTTTCACCCACACAGGCCTAAGAGTTGTAGGGATTGCTAAGAGGGATACATCCTCCCTTAAGGTGATGTATGCTCTTACATCACCTTGCAAGAAACAGAGTCCTAGACCCCTAGGGTTGTAGAGAGAAAGTTTGTAAGTGGGGTTTCCTAGAAATTCCAATTCTAGAAATAGGTCCATGATTGCCAAAGATTATATCTAAGTCTGTTAAATGATAGAGCTCTATCATTATCAAAAGATTGAAAATACCTGCATTTTAAAACTACTCAGATACCTGAGCACAGTGGCTCATACCTGTAAACCCAGCACTTTGGGAGGCTGAGGCAGGAGGAGGGATTAAGAGCAGGAGTTTGAGATCAGCCTAGGTGTGGCATAGTAAGACCACATCTCTACCAATTTTTTTTTTAATTAGCCAAGTGTGCTGGAGCACGCATGTAGTCCCAGCTACTCATGAGGCAGAGGCAGAAGGGTCACTTGAGCCCAGGCAATAGAGGCTGTGGTGAGCTGTGATTGTAACACTGCACTCTAGCCTCTATTTATTTTTTGAGATTCAAATAAATAAATACATATTAAAAAATAAAACTACCCAGAGTTCTGAGATTTTCTATTGCTAAGATGATCAAAAACAGATCCCATAAAACAATCAACCAAAGCCTATGACAGAAAAATTTATAGTAGTAAACAGAGGAAAAACAAAAAGTCACTACCTAAACCAAATCTATCTGCTCTCAAAGACTCATAAAGGGAAGGAAAAGTAACCAGAGAACAACTGCTGTGCCATTTCACCATGCTACCTGCATAAGCATAAAACTATTCTACTTTAAATATTAGGTCTCTGAATGAGTTAAAAATCTAATTATTTTCAAGATGATCCTCAAATAGATCAAAATATCTCATTTTATTCTAATATACTATTTCCAGGATTCCGATCAATTTTTAACCTCTAAATTAAAATTTGAGAATGATAAGAAAGCCTTTTTTAAAATTAGGCTTCTATTTAAGTTTTTATTAAAATAAATTGGAAAAATTTATTTTTCTACTGATGAAAAAATACATATATAAACTTATACATAAATGACAGAGAAAGAGTGATCTGATTGCTCCTAAATGGTGGAAGCAGACACCAAGCAATCTGGGTGGACCTGGAGGTGGCAAGAACATAGAGGCACTATCCTTTCAAGCCTCCCAATTCCAGAGACGAGCCGACCACTGAACTTCTGACTAATCGGTTGGATGAAATTCATCATCACACACCTTAAAGAAAGAGCAGCTGACAAAACATGTAAGTTTAAAATTTCAGGGGGAAAAAATTGTTTAACTTAAAATCTTCATCCTTATCGCACAAATACCAGGTCATAGTCTTTGAACAATTTTTATTTTAAAGTGCTTAAACACAAAGGCCTCAAAAATGGCCTAGTAATACTATCACTTAAGAATATCTGTTATAAAATTATAACTTATTTAAAATCTAACATTCAAGTTTAAAACAAATGGGTGAAATCCAGAATTAATGCTAGAGCTTCACCCCTACTCAGCACTCTTACATCTTGAAATATGAGTCAGTAGTACTGTATGATCCATAGGATTAAAGTGGGACACCCTAGATTAGAAATATCTAGCTGAAGTGCCTCTATTCTTAATGCTCTTATTTGTTCCCTATTAAATTAGGCCAAAAATAAGTATTAAATACAATTCTCTGAAAAAAGAATGGCCCCACTTAGATATTAATTATATATCATTATCTGGTTAAAATAAATTACTGAAGCTAGCATAAAGTACACAAATTTCAAAATATATTTAAATAGAGGAATAGATGATATTACCAGGCCACTTTAAATATAACGAATCCATATTTTAAAAACCAAATATACTAATTGCAAACTGAACATTACCAAGTATTTTAGTCATTAATTCCTGAACTGTTTTGCTAATATGTATATGAATTTAAAACATATAGATTAGTAATTCATATACTCAAAACAAGAAATCCAATAATTACTCTTTTTTGTGAAGAATGTCTAATCAGCATGTGTTCATCAAAGAGAAGAATCTGATTGGCAATATTTCTTCCTTGACGTCTTGATTCAAAGGTGAAATTACTCAAAACGAAACCTGAGGTGATCATGAGTTTGAGATTTCTCTAATAAGAATAAGTCTACTTTGCCATCAAGTGCGCAAAATATTGTTCTAAATACTTCCACTTACACTATACAACAGCCTGGGGCAAAGCTAAAGATAAAATGAAAACTTTTTCCTCAACCTTTTAAACTAACTCCACTCCCATCATGGACTTCTCATTCTATTGATAAATTGTTACTTTAAATCTTCAACTCATTGTTAGATTAGAGTAGAAAATTCATCAATAAACTTTTCCTTGGTATTTTCTATACTGACTTTTTATATGCCAAACACACGGTGATTTGGTTTTTTTTTTCCCTGAACACATTTTATAGAAATTCCCTGAATAACAAAAAGAGAACAATTTTGTTATATTCACTTGACAGTTAAAAAGAATTCCAAAAAGAAAACAACTACTTTGCTGCTGTAAGTATATAAAGAATACTTTTACCATTCCATTCACTGTACTGGAATGTATATGGAAGACATTTGTACAGCAGGAAAGAAGTCAGCAGCCAGAGTTAAATGTAGCAAGTAAAATGTGTACTGTAATAGGAATAGTTATGGATTTTAAAGGCCCAGGATTAGCCACCCAAGAATTCAGTAAGTACAGTACATAGCTAACAACCCACAATTTACAAGGAGGTTATAAAAACTGTCTATTATCACATTAGTTTGCTAAAGAACTATGAATCTTCCAACTGTAAACTGATAAATTCCTGAATGCACTTCTTATACTGCATTTCAGTATGGTTATTAGTAGAATATTGACCTGGCTGTCCATAAAGTCCTTCTGATTCCCGCATCTCTTCATTCATTCTTGCTAAACGTAACCTAAAATTAAATAAAAGAATGTTTTAGATGAAGTTATACAATATAAATGTTCATAAGTAATGAAATATATAAACAAGCAATGTACTAATTTTTTTTTTTCATTTGCCATTAAAATAAACTGGATTTTAGTTTATCAGACCCAGAAATCTCAGGTACAAAAATAACTGTATCTCACCTTCATGTAATTCTCAGAAGACAATAACAAATTTCTTTTTTTTTTTGAGTTGGAGTCTCACTCTGTCACCCAGACTGGAGTGCAGTGGCCGCTTTCGGCCACCGCAGCCTCGACCTGCTGGGCTCCGGTGATCCTTCCTCCTCAGCCTTCCGAGTAGCTGGAATTACAGGCATGCGCTACCACGCCCGGCTAATTTTTTGATTTATTGTAGAGATGAGGTCTCGCTGCCCAGGCGGGTCTTGATCTCGCGGGCTCAGGCAATCCACTCACCTCAGCCTCCCAAAGGCGCGGTATTACAGGCTGAGCCACCAAGCCCGGCTAACAAATTTCTGACAAGTGCATTTCAGCTCTATTTAAGCAGGATCCCTGTAACACCTCTAGCAGCTTGCTTCCTCCCGACTCCACATAATTCTTGGTTCCTACTGCATCCTATCAAATTTTAACTACACTGCTGAAATTATTTCTTCTACAATGTGAAAGCAAGACCCTATTATAAGTTCATTCTAGTCACCCTGAGGTGAGGTAGTTCCAGAGATATAAACAGCATTTGCTACTTATAGATACTGAGGAATATATTTTGATATACAAACATTGTAATAAATGACTATGGTTACCAATAATTTCCCAAGGTTGCCATATTGGCTATATATTCTTTTTTGGGCTATTCATCCTGGCAGCAGAAGACATGCAGCACTGGATTAAGAAGACAAGTACTTCTTCCCTTTAAAAAAAAAAAAAAAACAAAACTAACTTCCCAACAGTTATTTGCTTGCTACCTGTTACTGACATCTGAAATAGGCAAATGTCTGTAGTACCACTCTCTTACTCTGTACTATGCACCTATCTTTTTGGGCCACCAAATATCTTCTGCTATGTTCTCTCTGTCAACTACAGCATCTGACATGAATTTTTCTTATCTTCCAAGTACCATAATTCCCTTCACCTCCTCTCTCAACCACTGCAAATTAATAATAACTCCATAAATCTTCCTTTGGTATTTGGATTTTTAGAGAGAATTCTTATTTACCAAAATTCTCAAGTGAGGCTAAAACACACAAAGTAAAATGAGAACATTGAGACAATCTGGGAACAGATTTTTTTTGAGGGAAGGGGCCATTGCTACACAGGAATTGCCCGGGAAGTTGCATTCACAGTTAGGTTCTCTGTTCTCTATACTATTCCTACCTTTCTTTAATAACTTATCTTTCTCCTACTCAAAATCTAAAATGATTTAGCAGTTCTAAATTTTCCTACAACAGCTTTCACAATAATAACAACCCTTTCTGTGGGGAAAGGACATTGAGAAAGTATGTTTCATTGTTTTGTTTTTTTATTCGGCAAGGGTGAGGGACGTATGGCATTTCAAGAATTTTTAGCAGGTGCTCAGGAGTTCAAAGAAGCTTCATTTAGCCCAGAATAAAATGAATAAGTGACTTAATACAAACTATGTGTAAGACTTCCTACCTCGGCCAGGCTCGGTGGCTCAGCTTGTAATCCCAGCACTTTGGGAGGCCAAGGTGAGTGGATTGCCTGAGCCCACAGGTTCGAGACCCACCCGGGCAACTTGGTGAGACCACATCTCTACAATAAATTTTTTAAAAATCAGCCAGGCGTGGTAACGCATGCCTATAATTCCGGCTACTCAGAAGGCTGAGGTGGAAGAATCGCCGGAGCCCAGCAGGTCAAGGCTGTGTGGGCAGGGAGCGTGCCACTGCAGGCTGGGCGACGGAGTGAGACTCCAACTCAAAAAAAAAAAAGACTTCCTACCTAACAATGAACATATAGGTGATGACTGAGTTTCTAGATTCATTGTATAATAAACTACTTTGATCTAAGATATAAATCAAATTAAGACCCCACAATTATTTCTTTAAAAGGTCACGCTAAATTTTATTGAAACATTCAAAAGCATGTATTTATATTTTAAAAATAATCAGGTATTCGTGTGAATAATTCTTTTTTTATTTTCAAGAGATGGGGTCTCACTCTATCACCCAGGCCTCTAGAGTGCAGTGGTCTGATCATAGCTAACCGCAGCCTCAAATTCCTGGGTTCAAGTAATTTATCTCAGCCTCTCTAGTAGCTGGGACTACAGGCATGTGCTACTTCACCTAACTAATTTTTTAAAACTTTTTTAGAGACAAGATCTTGTTAATGTTTCTCAGGCTGGTTTCGAACTCCGGGCTACAAGCAATCTGTCACCTCAGCCTCTTGAGGAGCCAGGATTATAAGTGCCAGTGCCAGGCTTCATGTGAATAATTCTTTTTTAAAAAATAAGCACAGATTCCAAACTATCACTGCCCAAAGGCAATGCAACCTTACAAGTTACAAACATCAATGCAGCTGTCCTGCCTACTTATAATCCTCTAATTCTCAAGATAGTAGAATAATTGCCTGTACTTCTAATAACCTCAGTCCCTGCCCCAGTACTATACTAAGAGTTAAAGAAACCATTTTAGAGAAGTCCCTGGTTTTCTCTTCCTACTTTTCAGGCAATACAGCAGAAGTGTCTAAGAACATGAGTTTTAGAGTCACAGTTCTTGGTTTCAAATCCCAACTCTACCAAACACCAATTTCTCAAATTATCAGTGGCCTGGCTTCCTAATCTATAAAATGAAGATAATAATAATAATATCTTCCTCATAAGGTTGTTGTGAAAAATCAAGTAAGGTCATGCATTTAAAGTGCTTAATACATTTAATATGCTTAAAATTATAAGTGGCGCATAGTAAATATCAACCAAGTTTACACAATGCAAGAAACTATGTTAACACCTTGTACAAGTACAGCTGAATGCCCATACCTGCAGGTTCAACCAACCACCAATCGAAATATTTTTTTAAAATAACAATATAACAATTAAAAATAATACAATAAAAAACAATTCAGTATAACAACTACTTACATAACATTTACATCGTATTAGGTATTAGTAATCTAGAGATGATTTAAAGTATATGGGAGGATATGCATGGATTACATGTAAATACTATACCATTTTATATAAGGAACATGAGTATGCATGGATTCTGGTATCCACAGGGATCCTGGAGCCAATTCACTGCAAATGACTAAGAGACAACTAAAATATATTGCATGGTAAATAATCAAGTAAAAAAAAATACTTACAAGGTTACTATATCAGCATTGGCTGCTTCTACAGCTATGCTCAAAGGGTCTTTCCCTTCTTCATCAGTGGCATGCTGATTGGCACCTCGTTTTAGGAATAAACATACTTGTCTGTTTAGGAAAACAGCATTTTTGAGATATTGCCAATAAAAAAAGAATCAGTATTCACCATAAAAAATAAAAGCACTACCTACCTAATTTAAAGAAATAACATTTTCATTAGGAAATTACTGATTATTGATTCATTCTACAAATATATTTCTTGAATAATGATTCTAATAATAAAAATTTACAAAGATCAACATTTTACACATATCAAGATATTTTCACATACATTGTCTTATTTAATTTGGTGCTATATAGCATTGTAAACATCATAACATATTAATGATAATACAATAGCAAAGAGTGGGAAGTAATCTTCTTGTTGACTCCACAAATATTTGTAACTTGAAGAAATTGAAAAAAAATGAAAAAATGGGTAAGTGGAGTTTATAAAATAAAATGGGAAAAATTTTGAAAATTTAAGAAGAAAATACAGACTGGACAAGGTGGCGTGCCTGTAATTCCAGCTACTCCAGAGACTGAGCTGAAGAGCACTTGAGATCAGGAATTTGAGACCACCCTACTAGACAGCATAGCAAAACCTTGTCTCTACAAAAAAAAAAAAATTATCTGGGTATGTGGCACATGTCTGTAAGTCCCAGCTAATCAGGATGCTGAAGTGGAAGGATCACCTGAGTCCAGGAGGTCAAGGCTGCAGTGAGCCATGATCATGACACTATACTCCAGCCTGGGTAACAGAGTGAGACTCCGACTCAAAAAAAAAAAAAAAAAAAAAGAATTCGACTTCAGCTACCCTGTGAAAAAACTAAAAATTCTAGTTACAAAATTATCCCTAAATAGGTTGTGTGTGCGCGCATTATGTAGATAATGCAAGTGTATACACATAAACACAAACACACTTAAGTTGTCTGACAAAATGACCACAATTTAGTAACAGAGGAGGTTAAGTACTGAAACTGATCTATTTAATGAAAAGTCAAAGCCAAAGTAATCTCTGCAACTTTCATATCTGGAAACTAACAGTAGCTTTCTTCTGACTGAGATTTTTTTTTAACTTCCAAATTCTATCATGACAATATAAGTCATAAGATGACATTACTATACAAGCTCTACCTAATGACTTTAACCTGAGGAAAAGTAAAACATTAATTCAAAATAATTTTTCAAATAAAATCTACTAAAATATTAAAGCACTATAGTTACCCAGTGTGCCCTAAGACGGTGGCATGGTGTAGTGGTCCCCGTCCTTGGATATCTCTTTGGTTCACATTAGCACCATTCTGTAGGAGGAACTCACACGTCACCAAAGAGCCCTTAAAGGAAAAAAGAGGATAACAATGTACAAAAACAAACAAGAAACAACAATACATTTCTATTTAAAAACAGTATTGTTTTATTTACTTTACTCAAATAGCATTTACATCTCATTCTGGACAAAAGAAAAAATACCCCCCAGTAAAAAGCATAAAATTATCACCTGTATTATTTTCATCCCAAGAAATATATATTTTTTTTAAGAGACAGGGTCTCCCTCTTTCACCCAAGCTAGAGTATAGTGGTACAATCATAGCTCACTGTAACCTCAATCTCCTGGGCTCAAGCAATCCTCCCACCTCAGCCTTCTGAGTAGCTGGAACTCCAGGTACATGCCACCATGCTCAACTAATTTTTGTAAACACGGGGTTCTCACTGTGTTGCCCAGGCTGATCTTGAACTCCTGGCCTCAATGACTCCTCTGCCTCGGCCTCCCGAAGTGCTAGGATTACAGGTATGAGCACTGTGCCCAGCCCTAAAAACTAATTTTAGAGGAATTCATTTGCAGTTTGCAAACTAGCAAAACACACAACATACTTTCATTATCAGAATTTTCTTCCATTACAAAAATAATAGCTGAAACAAAGTGATGCTCAGAAACACTACTAGTTGCACAAAGGTTCTTTCTATTTTTCTAACTCATCTCTTAAGGCAAAAAGTAATTTACTAAAGCCATGTTCAGAATGTATTGTGATTTTTTAAAAACATTTTACTGCCACTAAAAATGTCAATGTATAAATTCATACCCCTAATACAGCCTGAATAAGTGGTGTTGCTTTGTTTTCCTCTGAATTAGCCCAGTTCACATCTGCACCATGAGCCAAAGCCTCAGCCATTTTAGGAAGGTTTTTCTCATATGAAGCCCTATAAAGTTGAAGTCCTGGATTAAAATGTTTAGAGTCGAGAAACACAGAAGAGCCATGCCTTTCTCCTTCTGAAAAGCAAACACAAATACATCAATAAAAATGAGCTCTTAGTGGGGAAAGAATTGTCTAACTGGTAGAATTTCAGTTTTGCAAGATGAAGGAAGAGTTCTGTGCATGGTGGTGATGTTAGCACAACAATGTGAACATACTTAATGTCTCTAAACTGTATACTTAAAATAGTTAAGATAGTAAATTTTATGTTATATGTATTTTACCACAGTTTTTAAAAATAAATGAACTCAAACTTACCATGAACGTAAAAGTTGTGACAAAAAAAATTTATCTATCACAATGAGCTAACAGCTCATGATAACCTTTATCTCCTGTGAGAAATTTTTACAGATATCTTATTTCTCATAGATATTCCCCAAACATTCAACCTTCTTCTCTCATAAAGATAACAACTGGCATGCCAGGCCTTTCTTATTTACTTTGTACTAGATTAAAATTGAGTATATTCCTGTATGTTTGGACTTAAGACACAGCAAGAATCCCTATAGAATTTTACTACTAAACCAAGCCTCACTTCATTTCTAGGATGTTCCAATACCATCATAATTTGAAATATAAGCAGTTCAAATAATTTAAAGAGTGCTTCCTCTCCTGAGTATGCTATAGAACCAAAATCAATGAAATCAGGAAAGAGAAAATACAGAAATAAAGCACAGGCCAGAAGAAAAATCTAATGGGGAGGGAGTTGCTGATCTCTTTTTTTATAAGAAAATACAGCCACAAGGAAAGATAAGAATAATCAGACACAGTACATGCAGAATAAAAATGATCCTTAGCTATTGGGAAGGTAATTTTAGCATACATATCATGTAGCTTGGAAGAACATACAACTAGGAAATAACTTTCAAATATAAATGCTTTCTCATTTAACAGTATTAGTCCTCCCTTAGTACCTTCTAAAAGACTACTTCCTTTAGAAACTATTTAAGCAAGTCTAGGCATTTTTCACATGCATTTTGTAGCAAACAATACCAAGTAACACTGAATTTCATCAAACTCACCGGGCTCATACAAACTATTGGCTGACACTGTGGAAGGTAAAGATTCTCTTCCATCATCAGAGCTCTGCTGGATTCCACTGTCATTACTTTTGACTGTTTTAAAGAAAAATTGGCTAGTGATTAAAGTTCATGCCATTTAGAAAACAATCTCCCACAAAGTTTTAAAATGAGCTCTTACATGTCAACATGAACTCAAGCACCACCAGTAGAACATTTCTAATACAATTTTAACCCTTTTGAACATTTAGCTTCTCGAGATATAAATCAGTCACAAAGCCTGAAAATAAACTTTTCAGAGCTATAACACATCTCATTACCCCATAATATGCCAGGGGTAGTAAAAAGCTTAATTTATTGTATGACTGTAAGTAATGTGTAATTCTGAGACAATGGGTAACATCTAGAGAAATGGCCACACCGCACAATGACCACTGGCACAGACTTGGAATGCTCCATAAGAGTAGTACTTACTACTACGCAGTTTTGAAGAAGTATCAAAGTAGGAGAAGAGTGAATCTAGCTCATCAGGACAGAACAGAGACTCCCGCCTGGCCTCGTCGCTATTTACAGCAACCACTGGGGACATGCAAGTTAGCAAAGCACAAAGCAGGCCATAAGAAGGGAAAAGGGCAGGAAAAAACGTTACTGGGAAAAATTTAGGAGGAAAAATAGGAAGGAAATCAGGTAGTTAATCAGATATTCGGGGTTTCTGGAATGACAGATTTATAATTCCCATTTCCCCTTGCATTTTAAGCAGCTTTATTCCTTAGAATATACACATTACCTAGAAATGTTACTTATCATGGCACTATTTAAATCTAACTCCTTTAATGATATACAAATCCAGTTTTTCCTTAGAATATGTAGAAGAAAATAGGTTTTTAGCATTTAAAAAACCTACAATGGCTACTAAATCAGGAATTATGAGAATGACTTGAGCTTAAGAAAATATTTATATACGTAACAAGGAAGTTATAATACCTGAACTTTGGGCAGATGCTCTGACTTGGTCACCTGGCCCAAGTTTAGAAATGCTCAACCTCTTTTCTTCACAACTTTTGGAGGCAATCTTTTTTTCCTGCTCAGAAGGTGATGATGATATAGAATATTTATCCACAAATTTCCTCTCCACATATTTTGCTCTGATATATGCCTCTTTCTCCTGTCTGGTATACATAAAAATGTCATGATGCTCTGCTTAATCTCTTAGTATGGCTAATACTGAAAAGAAGCCATTACGTAATGAATATTTTCAAACAAAATCACTAAATGTAATATTAGCTAAAACTGAATCTGTGACATTATACAACATGCTTTCTTTACAAACATTTAATGAACTGTGGCTTCACATTTAAATACAAACAGTAACCTAACTAAAAAAGCACAAGAATTAACACAGTACTCTTTTATTATCTTCAATGTTGTGCTCATTTATTTCTACACATACTCCCTTCATGCTTTCTACAGAATAAAAAATATTGCCAGGAAACCACTAAAATTTATAGAAATTAACTTTAATTTTGTTTTTACTTGAAGAAATAATTTTACATACCAAACCATCACTATTGATGGTCATATTTTTTCACAAAACAACTACTTTATTTTATTTTATTTATTTATTTTTTTGAGTTGGAGTCTCACTCTGTCGCCCAGACTGGAGTGCAGTGGCTGCTCCCGGCCACTGCAGCCACAACCTGCTAGGCTCCGGCAATCCTTCCACCTCAGCCTTCCAAGTAGCTGGAACTACAGGCGCGCGCTACCACGCCCAGCTAATTTTGGTGATTTATTGTAGAGATAAGGTCTCGCCAAGTTGCCCAGGCGGGTCTCGAACCCATGGGCTCAAGCAATTCACTCACCTCAGCCTCCCAAGGCATGGGATTACAGGCTGAGCCACCGAGCCCAGCAAAGCAACTACTTTAAAGCAACATAGCATTCTTAATTTAAGGGGGAAAAATATGTCACATATTAAATTTTTTATGTATGCTACAATCATAAAATGCCATGTCTGTTCTATACTTTTTCTTACTTATATCCCTTTAAAAATGCTTAGGTCTTTGACTATAATAAAAAGATATTTCAAGGTCAGAAATACACAGTCACACTTTAGAAAAATTAAAATTCTGATTTAAATAATATTGGTTTAGAGAGCAGTAATTTTAAAATAGCACCGATGACACATAAAGATTTAATCAGACTAAAAACAATATTATGTGTGTTGAAGGTACTGTCTCTTAGTCAGTTAATTCAATGAGCCTCCTTTTGTAGAAGTGCATTTTCAAACACAGTATTAAACATTCTACCCTACCAGAGAAACCCTTTTTATTTTTTATTCTTTGGCATTATAATGTCATGCATGAAGTATGTGACTAACAAATATTTGCTGAATTAAGTCAAACAATGTAAAATTATTCATTGTGAGTAGAAGAAACTTGATCCATGGAGATATTAATGAACAGATTATTACTTTTTGAATGCCTACCGCTAACAGAACTTTGGTCTGCTTTAACTGCTAAGAGAGTTTACACTCCTATGGAGAGCCTTAATTTTCGATTCTCTCTCTTTAGAGATTATAATTGATTATCTGCTCAATAAAATATAATTATCTAATTATATACCCAAGAAAGATAGCCACATTTGAACAGAAACAGTAATGATTGCTTCTAAACAGTAGCTCTATGTTATATGTCAATTACTATAGTGAAATAAAAACCATAGCTATATTCCTGATTAGAGGGGAAAAGAAAGGACATAATACCTTTGTCCTGGTTGTGGTTTCTTTATTCCCATTTTTTCCACTTTAGCTTCATATACTTGATTTATAACATCATTTCCCAATTCACACATAAGCTGTTTGGCAAGAAAATAGGAAAAATACGCTAAAAATTAAAGTTCTTAAAATAAGCTAAAATTTAGAAGTCCTTAAAGCAAGTACAGCTAACTAATTCCCTTGCATATTCTGCAATTGCTTATTCCACAAAGAAGTTTAACATTAAAATAAAATGAGACAAGGACTGAGAGTAATATTATTACTTTGCCATTCTTTACCAGTACTTCCCCCCTAGAAGATTATCACCCCCACCAGGTTCCCTCTATCAATCTATCTATCTATTGATCGAGTGGTCATCTGTTATCTATTTACATATCACAACTATTTTGCCAATCACAGTAAGGCAAGAAGCATAACATAAAGCATTACCTATACAGTAAGGTATAATAAGTTCTAGCCAAACTTAAAATTAAGTATTTTTTTGCATTTTCACGTCCTAGAAATACTCAAATCTATCAAATTTATTGGAATTATATTTGGACTTTTACCTCTCCTTGGGTTCTGTCTCCAAGTAACAATCAACTCTTAGTTAAATGTTCCAAAATCTTTTACATTTTCCTTCCCACTTGTCATTCACCTCTTTAATTCCACTTGAGCGCTCCTCCCCTCACTAATAAATTATATCTGTAGCTTCTCAGCTACTCTTATTGCTTCCAGTTACGTCCAATTTCAGATTTGACCACCAGACTAAACACGCTTACAATGCCAAGATGCAGATGACCCAAACCAGTTCCCTGAAAAACTGAATCTGGGTAAAAGAGATATGGAATACATACTAGGAAGATATAACCAGTAGCTGCAGAGAAAAGAGGTTAAGGTGTTGGGACACGTGAGTTAGTGCGAGAGGGGAAAGGCCTGGAATGAGACAGCAAGAGAATGTTATCTGGACCCAAGGACAGGAACAAAGTATGAAAGGTACTCTCTGAAAGTGTACATCAGGCAGACAGGAAAGAAGGGTTTCCCTTTCTCCTCTTTTCCTTAATCGCGAGGTCTTTTAGGGTCCCATTATTTTTAATGACATCCCTCTTTGGTTACGGTTTCCATCTTGTTTCTATTACCTCTCCCTCTCTGTCAGTTTCTCTCCTTGATCCCAGAGCCCAGCTACCTGTTATAAATCTAACAGTGCTAATCCCTTCTTTGAGTAATTTATTCCTTCTAGTTTTACATAGCATATTTTTCATTTTTAAAGATATTAATTACTGGCAGGGAACAATGGCTCATGCCTGTAATCCTAGCATTTTAGGAGGCTGAAGTAAGCAGATTACTTGAGCCCAGGAGTTCAAGACCACCCTGGACAACATGGTGAAACCCTGCCTCTACAAAAAAATCAAAAAATTAGCCAAGCATGGTGGCACATGCCTATAGTCCCAGCTACATAGGATGCTGAGACAGAAGGATCACCTGAGCCCAGGAGGTCAAGGCTGCTGTGAGCCATGAGCATTGTGATCGTGCCACTGCACTCCAGCCTGGGCAACGGAATGAGACTTTGACTAAAAAAAAAACAACAAAGACACTAATTATTATATAAAAGTCTTTCTTAAAATCTGAGCCAGTACTGTAGACGATAGATACATCTCTGGATGAGAATTAGTAACAGAAATCAATCATATTTACAAAAAATTTAATGCAAGGCAAAGGAGAAATAACAAGATAATGGGAAAAAGATTGCTCAATAACTGATGCTAAGCAAGTCCATTAATAATTTGGTAAATATATCAATACATTTTTTACTATACACCAAATAAATTTACATATACACTATGACTAAAATTTATAAAATATGCTTATGTAAAAATGAGAGATTTCACAAAAAAGCAAATACTATTAAGAAAGAAATTATGGAACTTATTATCTGCTTTTCAAAATTTTAGTATTAAATACTATTATTTCTAATCTTTAAAATATTGAGATAATATAAAGGAATGAAATAAAAGTCTAGAAGAATATTTGGCAAAATATTAATGATAGTTAACTTCAGGGGAAAGTGGTAGCTACTATTTTAGGGTGTTTTTTTCCCTTTTGCTTATCTGTTATTTTAAAGCTTGTCTTTGATACATTATTTTAATTAAAAAATAATTAAAGACTTACAAATCTTACCAAGATTTACAAATCGTGTATCCAATTATTCCTTTTTCCTATACATACTTGCCCAAAGAAAATGATTCCCCTATCTCTTCCCCTAAAGTTTTAAAATAAAGAAATACCAAATCAAATCTAATCTCAGTATTGTGGTGCTCTGGGTTCTTCAGTAATACTACCTGACTTCTATTTCTTCCCAAATAATTCTCTTAATATTCTATTTACTGTCCTACTTATAGTTATTTTTATAATAAACATTTTATTCATTTGAAGCTCTGTAATTTGTCTCATTTACCAGAGGGATCATTGCATTTTATTCTAGAAAGGCCTGACTTAAACTACTTTTTCTTCTTAAGTATTTTCCATGCTAATAATTCCTTTATTTATATCTGAACTAAGAGGTGCTTATATCTGTTATCTAATGTCATTATCTATATCTGTATGACTTTAAGCTTCTTGAGAGAATGGAACCCATTTTCTACTAGTTATCCATCCCTCCACTACAGCTAGCATAATGCTGCATAAGGTCTGATAAGTTAAATGAAAAAAGAAGCCTAAGGTCAGACAAATAAAGTTTTAAATAACTCAAAATTAAAATAAACTATTTTCTCCTTATAATTTGTATATAAGAGTTTCAAAATATTTTATTTAAAGGTATGTCTTTTTTTTTGTTTGTTTGTTTTTTAGTTGGGATCTCAATCTGTCACCTAGGCTGGAGTGCAACGGCACAATCACAGCTCTTGCAGCCTCAACCTCCTGGGCTTAGGCAATCCTTCCATCTCAGTCTCCTGAGCAGCTGAGACTACAGGCATTTGCCACTATGTCCAGATAATTGTTTAGTTTTGTTTTTGTGGAGCCAAGGTCTCACTATTTTAGCCAGGGTGGTCTCAAACTCCTGGGTTCAAGCAGTCCTCTTGCCTCAGCCTCCCAAAGTGCGGGGATTACAGGTGTGAGCCACTGGACCTGGCCTCAGTCATGTTTTTTAAATGCATCAGAGAGATGTGTTTCAACCAAATTTTCTAAACTGAATCTACTGAATTCTTATCTACACACAAAGCTGATGTAGAAATTAGATTCTTGTCCCTCATTCCCTAACTTTCTTCCCTTTGAATTCATAACAATTTGTAGAATCTGCATAGTAGGGCACTCACTACCTTAAGGAGTTAATTTTGTCACTTTTATTTAGATGTTTACACAATAATTCCACAAAGCAAAATTTTGGCATAATTGACAAGTTTACCAGTTTAACTATGGACTGAAATAAAAACACATTAAAAACACAATTTTCAGGCAGAAATAAATGTGGTGTATACTCCAACCCTTAAAATAAGCTACTCTCTACAATATGGTAAACTAGATGGTGGAAATTAAAAGGAACACACTACTAACTATTAAGAATTTTGTAAATCTTAACAGAAACCCAACAGTGGTCTCACATTATTTATGACACAAAAAGAAAAAGATGACTTGGTCTGATGACTCCAACCCTGACAAAGTAAGCTAAACCAGCAAATGGTCCTACACTAAAACAACCCAGTGGTGCCAAAAGCTATACCAATCCATTATGAAGCTTACTACAGCAATATATCTCCTTTAGTTTTAATAAGAACCTACTTACAAAAGATCAAAATTAAGGCACAGAATCTAAGATTTTTTTGAAAAAACACAAAAATGTAGGAACATTGGTTTACTTAAAGAGTGTACTGACTTGGTGTTAAGAGTGCTATATAAGCTTAACAATTTTAAAAACCTACTAGGAAACACCAGATTTGCCAGAATAGCTTCAGAGGGGTCCAAATACAAGTTAGTTCATTGTTCACATGAGGAACTCATAAATTTGCAAACCAAGATTCTAAAAATCTTCACCTTTATGTGAAAATGTGAAATATTTTTATGCAAATACTTATTTTACCTTTAAAAGTTCTGGTTCCCAGGTGTCTAAAGTTAAAGATCGTACTTTTGAAAAATGAACCCCAAGACTCCTAAGTGGAAAAAAGGAGACTGCATTAATATATAAAACTACCAAGTCTCTACTCTATTTCCATATTTACACAAATTTTTCTTCTTTTAATATGACACAGTCTCTCATTTAGCCCTCAACACGCATATTTAGGTACAGACCTTCTGGTTAATAATGAATGGTGAACCAAAGCCCTCAAAGGCACTTTACAAACCAGAATTTTATCTACTTTTTAAAAAAAGTACAAAGATACCAATTGGTAGTTAAATTAGGGAAGTAAAAAGCGGCTCTCTAACAAATAAGAACATGATAATTTCCAGTGTGTGCTTTTCCAAAACAAGTCTCTTGTCCTGGGCATGCCCACTCACCGGTGAATCCCAGAGCACTCAATACACAAAGTGATACCCAAGTTGATGCTGGCCCATCGTGGGTCTGCCAGACCACAGTCACAACAGCTGGCATTGCCGGGGATACACTGAACCCGCTGTAGAGCACTTTCTCCTTTCAGTAATTTCTCTTTTGACTCATTTCCAGAATCTAGGCTTCCTGTGGATGGAGATGATTTCTTATCCAGCTTCTAAAAGAATTAAGAGTTATTTGCTTAAAACAAAAAGAAGACTACAATATTATGCTGCATGCTACATGCTCCAAACAAAAGCCTCCAATGAATCACTTAAAGACATTACAGATATAAGCCAGGCACTGTTGTATGCACTTGAGATTCAAGGAATAAAAAGATAAAGGTTTCTCCATCAATGAATTTTTAGTCTAGTGGGGAGAAACATATAAACATTTAAAATTATATCTAATAACTGGCACAGTGAATATATGTATAAGATATGAGCAGAGAGAAAGGGAAACACTAGTTTCCAGAGTGGGAGACAAAGAGACTAGATTTGAGATTATTAAGACTCAAGAATAAATATTATTGTCTGATACCACACTTTTCCAAGGTGTTCAATAAACTGTAAGCAAGTTATTTTAATTACTGCAGTGAATAACTAGAAAAGTTATGATCTTGTGTAGCTAAATACCAAAGAAAAGTTCAACTGCATAATTATAATTACAGAGTGAATAAAAAATAGAACACATAATTTTTGAAATTTCAAGGGTTATTAGGTCAATCAAGAGAAAAGCAAAATAAGGCTGATAAACAGAAAGATAAGTTTTTAAGTGCACAGCAAAGTCTATATTAATAACAAAGAGTATTTAATAAGCACTTATCTACACATGGCCCTAATAACCAAATACAAAGATGGGGTTCACAGATCCTAAGCAATGAAATATGTGGTCTATGAATGTCTTCTGGCTTAAAAACATCCCAAGCTTAACCAGCCAGTATATTAGTATAGAATTAATAGAAATATAATTTAACTCTGTCTTGCCCTTCCTGAAAACTCTTTTCAATAGTCATTAGATATGACTGTGCAAGGAATATGTGAGGATACAGTATTCTAGAGCAGAATGAACTGGGTGAGGTACCCCCATATGGGTATAACCTGATGCAAGTTGTTGGAGCACAAGTAGGGTAAGGAGCATGCCTGCATAGGGCGATCGCCCAGTATGGTAAATAAGAGCCTGAGAAAAGAGAAGAAGGCATGTAAGCAGGAATGTCACCTAGTGTGAGATAATCAAAGTCTGAGACAGGTATGAAGGCATCCATGTAGAGTTGGGAGGACAAGGTTGCCATGAATGTTGGCAACAGAGAGAGGATAGTACCTACAGGGGGGTCAACCATATAAGTAAACATGTTAAAGATAAATGGGAGCCAGATTTCTCACTGCAGAGAAAGGAATCATTTATATGGAAAGGGAGAAAACTAAAATAAATCCTGTTAGATAAAAGCGGAAGATAACCAACAGGCACACCAATGGTTTTCAATATAAATAGATAAATATATAAGGAAATACAGATCTAAATGTGTATGTGTATACACACACATTATAAACTTATTTTGGTTTCCAGATACCATTCTCCACCAAAAGTTAGTCTCAAAGTACCTCCCCAACAAAATACTTATTACCTACAGAGGTTAAAAGATTAACTTTACAGTAGAGAAACCTAGCAAGACACACACCACATGAGTCAAATGATCAAAGTTAACAACACCAATGAGACAAATCAAAATAATGTGCTCCCTGAGAGGATGAAGAACACAATATCATTTATGTACTACTCCTGTCAAAGACACATAACCTCATGAATAAACATCAGACAAACCAAAATTGAATTACAATCCACAAAATAATTCATCTATACTTTTCAAAACTATCAAGGTCAAGAGGTCAAGGTAAGACTAGGAACTCCTGACAGAAGGAGACTAAAGAGACATAAGAACTAAATGCTGTCTATGCTTTTACATCTGTGGGCTAGGTCTCTTGTCATAAAGCACATTAGTGAAAAAATTGCTAAAACTTGAATGCTGTTCAGGAATTCAGTGGTAGTAATGTATCAGTACTTATTTCTTGACTTTGTGGCTATACTGCAATTATACAGGAGAATGTCCTAGGTTGTAGGAAGTACTCATTAAAGAAGGGCATCATGCTGGTAACTCTCAAATGGCTCGGGGGAAAGGTTATTTATTCTGTACTTGAAATTTCCCTGAAAGTTTGAGATTATTTCAAAATTAAAGCAAAACAAAACACATATCTGTTTTACCAGAACACGTTTGATAGTATGAACCCATAAACAATTATGATATAGGAAAAGGATGTTAGTATAATAATACAGAAATCATGTTGATTCATTTCCATTTTTTTCTATATGCTAAGGTTCTTGCACCAAATTAGAGAAGCTGAAAGCTAAGTACACTAACACAGCATACCTTGGGCCAGCCATTTCAAGGAATAGAGCATTGAACAGGACATCCATTCATGAAAGCAGGAGCAAGGATTGTTGAAAAAGCACACACATCACCTCCCCAATCCTATACCACTAGGAAACCTCTCTACAAATAAACATGATGACTGAAAGTTTATTCTCTGGAGAAGTAAAACAGAGAGTCTCTGAATGGGGTTCATCTGAAAGGCAGAAGGCAGGGGATTAACCATATATATATATATATATATATATATATATATATATATATATATATATATATATATACACACATATACAAGTATGCCGAGGTACTTAGAATTTAGCTCCCAGCCAGTATCTTATTGCTAAACAGCAGATCAGTAAGTCTTCTCAGGGAAATCATACCAGTCACAAGGACTCCAAAAAAGATCCTGATTATGGTTGTTCCTCAACAAATTTTCCAGGTTTTGGCAAAGCTCACAGTGAATAAAGTTCTAACTATGAGCTCAGAGCTTCCAAAGAGGTTTTTAGTCTCTATCTTACAATCATAAGCAGATATTCAGATAGCCAAAGAAAGCCTCTAACACAAAGAATCTCAACCTTAGCTGTTCATGGAAATCACCTAGGAAGCTTTTTAAAATATTGATGCCTGGGTCCCAACTCCATTCAATTGTTCTGGAGTGGGACCTAAGCACTGGGATTTTTTTTTAAGCTCCCTGTGCTATCACAGTGTGCAGTCAAGGTTAAGAACCACAGCTCTAACACTAAATCCAAAGAAAAAAAGAACAGGTCTGTATTTACAAACATTCAGAACAAAAAAGGAACTCTTGAAAATTAAATACTTTCTAGAAGGCTTATAAGATTGACTAAGAGTACTGCCCAGAAAGTGGAGCAAGAAAACACATGCACAAAAAATAATAATGCCAGTCCAGAAATTCCAGAAAGAAAATACAGAGAAACTACAGAGGAGAAATACAAAACATCAGTACAGTACACAAAGTCCCCTACATATGAATCTTCAAGTTGTGAACTTTCAAAGACGCAAATATGTGTTTGCATGTTCAATCACATAGGTTAGTTCACGTGTCTGGCACACATTGTCAAGTGTGTGCATCTTCTACAAGTGATTGTGCTTTTGTGTTCTTTACTGTATAGTACTGTATAGAGTACAGTACCTTTATTGCAAGCCCAGGATGTTTGGAAGCAAGTATAAAAGCAGCGGTATGCCACTGCACTCCAGCCTGGGAGAGTGAGACACCGACTCAAAAAAATAAAAACTGGGGTGACATAGCTGGTACTGTACAGTCAACTGTGTTAGTTGGGTACCTAGGCAAACTTTGTTGAACTTACAAACATGCTCTTAGGATGGAACTTGTTAATATATAGGGGACTTACTGTAATAAGAAAAGCTCCCAGAGCAAAACCGGAAACTAAAAAGACAAACAAAATTATATTCTTAAGATTACTTCCAATCTAAAAATCTTGCCCAGGTGAACTAGCAATCAAATATACGGATAGAATAAAGACATTTTCAGACAGGCATGAATAGAATCACAAATGCCTCATTTGCAGGAAGCTACTGAAAAAATTACTGAAGTTTTTCTTAAGAAGGAGAAAGATATGGGATGCAAGAAAGAAAAGAATCTCCAAAAATAATCATGTAAGGCAATCCCAAACTAATGACTATGCTGCAGGTTTAGGGGGCAAGTGGTCCAGATTGGAGAAGAGTGATTCCAGAGACAGGCAAATTGAAGACTATCTTTGTCAACATGCTGTTTGTCAGTGTTCCCATCCCTTGTATCCAACAATGCATAGATGAACTTGGCTACTAATGAAATTCCTACTTTCCTCTCTATGCCTTGTCACTTAGATCAAGTGAGTATCTGCATTTCCTGCTTGGAAAGGGTTCTGCTTTGATCTACTCTCAAGAGCTGAAAGTTGGCCATGGTACACTCTGAAATACAATTCAGAGAGCAATTCATTCCCCTAACCATATTCCTGACAATTATCTATCACTAAGCCTATGCTAGATGACCCAAAAGGATGGAGTTCCATTTTTCAAGATTTGGGAAGCTGAAGTCAGACTATGACCCAAGATTTAGCTTATCTTCTTCAGGGGACCTTCAACTTAGATATAATATTACATTTTCCTTTTGTACTTTTACTCAGTTTTTAAAAACATTCATGATTATCATTTTATTTTCTAATTAACTAAAATGGCACAAAATTTTGGGGAAAGATAGTAACATTGAAATATCTTACCCTATTCTGAGACATATATTCAAGTATTAAAATAAGCATATATTCAAATATTGAAATAAGCAGAAATCAAGAGAAATAAACAAGAACAATTAAACCCAGATTTTAAAAATAAAACTCATTTAAGTATATAAAATCATCCTGCATTAAAAAAAGATGTCATAATCATATAATGCTACAACTAAAATTAAGAACTTTTGGGAATATATCATTTGATATTGCTAATACCTCTACTAACCTCTGATTCATCACCCTTCTCTCTATACGCAGTAGCAATACTGGTCTGAACAGCCTTAATCCATGCCTGACGCAACTTTTCAGAATCTGCCTGGAGCATACAACTTCTGAAAGGAAATAACACATTGTTTTCTCAGACACTAAATTAATGTCAAAAAAAAAAAAGTGTTATATTTTTGTTCATTTTTCTATTTAATAATTTCTAGCAAAAAGTTATAATTTAAGTTGAGAAAAGGCTTTATGTTTTGTCTTTAGGACAAAGTATGTATGAAGAAACAAAAGTGCCAATGAAATAAATTAACTCTTAAAAACAAAGAATTCATTTATGCACATTAAAAAAAATCAAAGTCTTTAAATTTACCATATAAACATAATACTCATTTTTTTTTCTATTGGGTACAAATATAAAATGATAATTTCCAAAGAAACTCATCTTATATGATTTCAATTCATTATCATAATAGCTAAAAAGTTTTCATAGGGACATATAAATAAGCTTTATGGAATTTAAAGAATGTGATACACAAGTAGAAGTTACATAAGTATCTAACATAATTGAAACATTTTTTAAAATACTTTTTCCTTCTTTAGCACAGATAACCACAGTCTAAAGTAAATTTCTCTTCTCTGGAAAACTTTTAAAGATAAACTACAAAAACATAAAAGCAATTCAGATTCTTTAGGACCACTTACTTTGTTGGAGAGACCACCTCAAAGCAGAATCGTCGCTCTATGTCTTCACAGTGTTTCACTGTGCAGAGCCTGAGATCTTCAACTACTACAGTGGGATTATCCTACAATAAGGATACAAAATTTCCATATTTAGCAATTTAGGTTTTAAATGCCACTACCAATAACATACTTAAAAACAGTGCTTGGAATAACTTGTCTAATGTTAAAGATTTATATTCTCTTATTTTTGATACAGATATGGGTTACCAACATAGATATAAAATAAAGGTAACTGTTCTGTTAATAGTTTTATCTGTCTCATAAAATTATTATATATGGATTAAGTAAAATAGTTTACATGAAGACCTTGATCCAATATCCAATATTTAGTAGATGCTCAATAAATGTTAGCTCTCTGTGGATTTTCTCCCATATTCATTATTCTCCTGGTCCCTACTCACATATAATAAAAGCTGCTTTCCTCCAAAAGAGAATGTTTTAATCAGTCAAGTTTTAAATACCTCAAAGAAAGATAAGAAGCTATAACTCCTCCTTAAAACACCTAAGAAAATGAGAAAAGTTATCATTTTCCACTACCTGTAATACAAATAAAAACTTGAAACCAATTTTATCAGACTAGAAGAAACCAAAGAACTAATTAGCTAGATTAAAAAGCTAGTGTAAAACAAATCTGCTACCATAGAATCTAGCAAGTAAAATTTCATACTGTGTCATCTCAAAAGTAAAATGAACATTTGAAGTTTGCAGGTTATAGAAAGAATATTATCCATAAAGGATAACTAGGTAAAAAGCAAGTCATCAATTAACTCATGATTCTTTCTTCTAATTGTTTTTACTATTCTCAAGTCACATATAATCCCAGTATGCCTTTCTAATAAATAAAACTTCCTCACCCTTACAATAAGGTTCAGGAAAAATATTAACAAATGTAGGGGTTCTATTTAAATTTCATTGAGCTTACATTACAATTAATGTCATTTTTAACCTTTCTATATTATCATCTTTGGTCCTAAAGTAATATTTCTTAATAGTCACCTTCTCTTTTAGCCTCAAAATAGTTCTGTGAAATGGTAGTGTTATTCCTGTCACACAACTAGACCAAAAAAAAAAAAAAAAAAAAGGAAGAAGAAAGAAAAGTATATTGTATATTTCAAAATAGCTAGGAGAGATTTGTAATGTTCCCAACACACAGAAATATAAATATCTAAGGTGATGAATACTCTGATTACCCATTTTATTACTGCACATTGTACACTGGATCAAAAGATCACATGTACCCCAAAATATGTACAACTAATATGTATAACAATAAAAAGCTACCAAAATACTTTTAAAAGTAATAATCCAGGGTCACAGGAAAATTCACTTCAAAGGTAGGAATTAAGAATTCAGGATTCAAAACCACTCTGCTTTTAATGTTTAACTGTTGATGTTTTCTACTCAAGTCCTCTTATACATGCTCAAACAGAAAATAAACAATAATTATGGTAATTTTGCAAACATGAATATTTATGGACTTCCTTGTTTACTAAGACAAACAGATAAAGAACTAAAATTGGGAACTCACTGGGTTTTCACTTAATTACTTAACAAAGCACCTACCTTAAACTTTTTCTGGTAAACCAACTGATTGTTCTGTATTGAAAACCAGCGTCTAAATAAATACAAAATAGATTAAGTTTTCATAAACATAATTTACTTCCACTGTTGTTAGAAATAAAATATTTGGGAAAGCACTGGAAATCAGATTGTGGTAATTATGTTTTTCGAGGTACACTGTGTTGTTTGGTTTTACATAAACTGATTCCAGTATGGAATAACTACTCAAAGTAAAGAACAAACATTTTAAAAACCGCAGAATAGGAAAATAAGATTACTATATTTTGATTCATTTTATGTCATAAATTTGTATCCCAACAAAGCCATTAGGCTTTATGCTATCACCAAATAATAACTGTCTTAAAGTAAAATTTATAGTTTTTTGAGGGTCCTCAAAAATAACTGAAATCTCTCCCCCCAAATAATGATCTTTCCTATAAAAGTGAAATAAATTTATATTGTAAATAAAAGTATCCACTTGTAATGCAGTAAAACACTGAAATAAACTGTGCTTCATTTTCTACCTTTCAGCAGATAATCCAATAAGTATTGATAAGCAAAATAGAAAATTAAGCATTTTAGAACTGACATCTAGCAGGAGATGATCACAAAATAACTTGGACTTACTTTCATATAAAATATTTCTTAGCAAAATAATCAAAGTTATTACAAATGATTCACTCAACTACTTATATGGTTTTGCTCATTAGTGTAAATTATTAGGCAAACAGTTTACTTGCAATCTTCTTTTAGAAGAAACAGCTAACTTACGTATGGTATATTTACTAATTCTAATTTATTGAAACAATAAAAGACCTAAAGACTTTATTAAAAAAAAAAAAAAGTTCACAGCCAAAAGCCATTCATAAAAGAAAGCAAAACGTCTCATCAAGCATGAAAGGTAAAACAATATTTGAGTCATTATTTTAAAATTAGTTTCAAATGAGATGATTACTATTGTAAATATTAGTTATTAATTAATTAGCAGATAGAGATTCTACCTTTTCATTGACATTAAAACAAAGCACTAGAAATTGCATTTAGACATATTTAGAGTTTCTATTTTTTAAAAATTAAATTAATTCTCCAAAGTTGTTCTTATCTCATGTTTGGGAGATGTTTTCCCATTTTTAAGCCTTTTACTGTTAGGTTTCTTGCCACTTAGAAAGGAATCCCGCTTATCATTAAAATAGAGAGATTTGTTAAATAAGCATCTAGATAAAACGAGGTGGGTTGCCTCTAAATGCAAATCATCAAGAGGCAAGCTAGAAAAGGAAGAACTTCTGGGTTTCTTTGCTTTCGGACAGATAGTTGGTTAGAAATATTAAAGTAAATACCTACAAACAAACAAAATGGTGCAACCCTGCCACATGGGATGACATGCAATGGAAACAATCTCTGATACTCATTAAAGTGTTTGTTTGCTTTTTTTAAAATTGGCTGAAGTAAGGTGAACTATATTAATAAAATTCATGTATTATATCATAGTAATCTAATATTATATAATTTGATGAAAGCTACAAAGAGTTTGATTGAACAATGAAAAAGCTCCATATAATCATGTAAACTTTTCATGCTTCTGAGGTCTTCAAAAACTAAATTTCTTTTTATCTGCTGCATTTTAGGACAATATCCTTTAAATAATAAAAACAAATGCTAGATAAAAACTTATGGTTTTTTTTCCTCAGGGACCAATCTCTCTGATTATAAACTAGACACATCATACATATTTCTGAAACCCAGTTCCTCTGCCATTTATCTGCTTTTGAATGACGTACTCACATAGTTATTATACACTCAGGAAAGACAATTTTATGTTTCCTAAAGAAAGAAAGTCATATAATATATCCTAGGTAGAAAAAAATTTTTGAATTACTAAGATCTGTATGTCTTATAACCCTATCTCCCCTCCAATGCTATTATAAATTTAAAAAGCTAACTATACTCATCTAACATTAACCAAAACTTTAATCAGGTAAGCAAAATAGAATGATTTTTAATTCTTCCTATAGAATAGTCCTAGTTATTATTAACATTTCTGAGAAAAGGGAAAGCCGGGCTTGGTGGCTCAGCCTGTAATCCCGCGCCTTTGGGAGATTGAGGTGAGTAGATTGCCTGAGCCTGGGGGTTCGAGACCCGCCTGGCCAACTTGGCAAGACCTCATCTCTACAATAAATCAAAAATTAGCCGGGTGTAGTAGCGCGCGCCTGTAGTTTCAGCTACTTGGAAGGCTGAGGTGGAAGGATTGTGGTGCCCAGAGGCGAGGCTGCGGTGGCCGGGAGTGGCCACTGTACTCCAGTCTGGACAACAGAGTGAGACTCCAACTCAAAAAAAAAAAAAAGATAAGGGAAAATAAGATTTACAAACAGGTCATACCTATGGAATAAAGAAAAATTACTTAATATTTTAAGCACTTGTTATCTGTAATTTGAAAGTAATAAAATAGTAATTAAATCCAAAGAGGCAAACTTTGGAAAGTATTTATTCTATAAGACTCAGTCCTGACTACAAATTCTAAATATAAGAACTTTTAAAATAGAAAAAAATTCTTGCTTCATTCAAAGACAGACACCACTTTAAATCTACCTCAAATTGAAATAACAATAAAAATTTATTAATTTTTAATATTATAATTTAAGCATACTGTAATATTTATAAATATTAAATTTATAATTAAATATTATTAATTTTCACATACCAATGAGAGCTTCCAGGTGACAAAATTTGGGTAGAAAAGAAAAAATATATAAAATTTTAAAAAATCGAATATCTTTTACTATGTTTGATCTCTAGCCTCAAAACGGCACTAGAAATCAAGAACATGGGTAAAAGTCAAACTTCTAAATCTCCATAAGTTTTATCACTAAAACTATACAAATGATGAGTTCAGTTACTTATTCATAAAGTTGCCAAACAGGTAAACATTTGATAAAATTAAAAGCTTAAACATGTATGCTCCTTTATTTCAAATTTAATTTATTTTTTTCCAAGGAAAATAAATGGTAAAAACAAAAAAAGCCTAGGAACTGACAATGTAATCTTTCAACATGATTAATACAGTTCTACCAAAGAACTAATCCTAGTCCCTGCTCAAATTGTTAAAAAAGAGTTTACTAGCTTATTTCCCTTAAAAAAAAATCCCGGCACTTTGGAAGGTCAAAACTCCCAGCACTTTGGAAGGCCAAAGTGGGAGGAATGCTTGAGTCCAGGAGTTCAAGTATGCGTGAGTCATGATTATGCCACTGCACTCTAACCTGGGGAATAGAGTGAGACCCTGACTCAAAAAAAAAAAATTAAATATACACAGATACAGATATAGATATATACATACACATATATAAGATATTAAGATATTACTTTAAGATTATATTTTATATTAAGATATTACTCAACTTTTGTCTTTGGGTAATTACAAACAAATCAAATGTTCAAAATCAAAACAAACTGAGAAAATTAGCAATTAAAAGGTAAAATTCCACTGCATACACAAAATATTTATATCTTCTTCCTAATTTGAAACATAAAGAGACTTTTTATCCATTGCAAGTAATCCAACTGAAATGCAGGTTAATTATGAGCTTACTCGTGCCAAAAAGGAAACTGGAGTAAGAAGAGGGTAAAGGGAAGGAAGCCATTTGGTACCTGATATGATCGGGCTTTTTCCTGTCATGTGAAAAAATGGGGCAGGATTAAAACATAAGGGAAAGGTGGTAAGGTAAAGAATGAAAATGAAAATGTGCAAAATAAGCAAAGGACTAGCATGATACAAAACAAAGCAAGAATTAAGGAACAAGCTAAAGCTCTGAACCTAACAATATAGTCAAAAGTGTCTGTTGCATTTTATTTACTTATTATACATATATGCATTTGTATCATTAATTCCAACTTTTAAGAATCTGAAACACTAATATATCAGAAATATTTAAAAATTTATTCAAGTATTATGTTGTAAGTTCTGGTAGGACTTAAAATACTTGGGCATACCTCTACTATTATTTTCTGGCTCTATGGTCATGAATATAAAACACAAACAGTACTTCACCTTGTCTTAATAAGCTGCTCCTAAAATTAAGGGAAATAATCACTGTAGGTATTATCTATATAAACCTGAGACAAACGAAAAGTTTTCATAAGGAAAGTGGTATCACTAAATTAAAAATTTCACAGATCATAAAATAATAGCCAAATAAACCTTTCTCCCACATATAAATAGGATTCATCTTTAATCTACATATATACTTATATCAAAACAAAAGGCCAATAAAAACAAAACATTTATATCTGTACCAGCAGCCTATAGAACACTTTGCTTTAAAAAACTCTATAATACATTTTATACTTTTAATTTTCTAGTTCAGTAAAGACCGAGCATAGCAAGTAATTATTCAGTTTCTTGGTCAGTTTTCCCAAGTTATTCCTAAATAAATTATGCTAATATTTATATTCCCTGTTCATTCTTTTCTAAATTTATTATAACAAAAGAGAAATATAGGTTCTAGTAACCCACTAATTTGTTCCTGAAAGGAAACTGCCATGCTGAGAAAATAACCTGAAAAGGAAAAATTACTGTGGTAGAATTCCCCATACGTGTCTTCAGGAAACTATATATTATAGACTCACAAAATTCTGAGATACTACAAACTTCAAATCTGAAACCAATCAGAAATAAGCTCAACAGTCCATCTAAGATAAAACTTTTCACTCTTTATGCTATTTCAATCACATCATACAAAATATTGTCTATTCAGTTAAACTTCAGATTTTAGGGTAAAGTTTTTAAAATGAACTTGTAGGTCGGGCACAGTGGCTTAAATCTGTAATACCAGCACTTTGGGAGACCAAGACAAGAGAATAGCTTGAGCCCAGGAATTCAAGACAAGCCTAGGCAACATAGTGAGACCTCATCTCTACAAAAAAAATCAAAAAATTAACCGGGTATGATGGCTCGTGTCTGTAATTCCAGTTTCTAGGAGGCTGCAGTGAGCTGCGAGCATGCCACTGCATTCCAGCCTGGACGAAGGAGTGAGACTTTGAATCAAAAAAGTAATAATAAACATAAAATAAAATAAACTTTTAATTTATGAAGCATGAGAAAAGGTTTTAAAACTATTTGGGAATTCTTAGCCACACTCAAATTTCCCTCAGGAAAGTGGTCTTTTAAAAATGTTGATTTTGAAAATATTATATGTCATAATTCTATAAAAGTGTAAGCATTGGCAAATATATCATATGATTAGCACCTTATGGTGACTACAACAAAAAAATATACCCAAGAACTAATCCATAAACAATCTAAAAAAAATCTGTGAGCAGTGGGCAGAAAAATCTTCATATGTGAATAGCTGGATTTTTTGAAGGCACAAATATTACAAATACTCAGTCTTTTACTCAGAGTCCAGTAAAATACATTAAATTAAGCTGAACAGAACTAATCAGAGAAGTAGGGCACTCTAAAGTCGAACATGGGGAAGGGGAATTTACTGCAAGTATTTTCTAACATTAGATTTCAAAAAACTAAATTTAAGAAATGTAGATACATTATAAATTTTAAAATATTAAAAAGCAGAAGAAAATTCTAAATAACATTTAAAAGATTACTCTTCTTTCTTCCCTTTTATATAGTTCCTTACCTATAACCTAGAGAATAAGACTTGTGCTACAAGGTTTTGATTTTTGTTTTATTTTTGAAGGGTTTTTATACAATATTATATCATATTATTTTCCAAGTCTACTTTTAACTACTGTTTTCATGAAAATATTCCCTAAAAGCATGTAAAAATGAAATTAATTTGCTATCTAAATTTTTTTCTATTAATATAAATGTATGAGAAAGATTTTTAAAAAGTTTTTTAATGTTGAAACTATATTTTGTTTTATTAAAAAACAGATTGGAAAATGCCAAAGGATATCTGAGTAAGAGTTCAGAGTTCCAGGTATTGTACCTCAATTTTTTCACAAATCAGTTGTGTGACCCTGAAAGAGTGACTATCTCTTTGAAGCTCCATTTTTTCTCTACTGAAAAGTAGGGTGTTGAACTACATCTATGATTCTAATAGATAAATGCCATCTCACTAGGTATAGATAGCATCTCCAAAGGCTTTTTTTCTTCATTTTGCAAATGGTAACATGTCTACAAGTGAAAATTTAACCATTATTCTCTACTTGATTTTAGTTGCATTTTATCTATGCCAATTAATACAATGCATAAAATAATTAATAACAAAAAGGTCCATGCTTAAATCAAAATTAATTTTCTTCTACTGTCCTAAATGGCAGTGCAATTTTCCACTAACACTTACTGTGCTTCATTTTGAAGTCTTGAGAACACTTCTCACTGGAGTAGTCAACAGAAGTTCATTTCTTTTCTTCTTAACATAATGGTATGTTTCTATGGATTTATTGTATTTTCACTTTGTTAAACTTTAGGTAGGTTGTTTTGAAATTTGAAAGTTAAAATTCAGCTCTGATATTATATCATGAAACCATATTGGTCAAGCAATCTTTATTTATTGTAAAGATTCACCAGTCATACTATTTTTCTTCAATTTCTACTCTGGCTACAGAAATTTGCCAGGAAAGGCTTAAGAGATTATTGTCTTAATTTTTAGAATTTACAAAACATAATTTTAAATTTTCATTTTCACTTTATAATAGCTAGAAATGTTATTTTTAACTAGATAACCAGACCACTTTAGTTGGTCTTCCTATATTCATGTATTATTTTTAAAGTTTTCTATAATGCAGAGAGGTTTAAAATCAAATATAATCATTATTCTTTCCAGTTTATATTCACTCTCAGGTCCAATAACATTACTTTGAATAAAACAAACCATGTACCATTTAAGCATCTGGCAATATCAAACACTAGGGAAATGCTCAATAAATCAATGATGTTGGAAATGTTAGTGATAGTTTTTTCTATGTAACCTCAACACCAAGAAATAAAAAAATAAGTACACTAGGAACCCATTTCAAGAAAGCATTCAATGTTTCCATTTAAATGAACAAAAATATATACTAAATTTAACTTACCAGAAAATTGTATTTATTTTACTAATGTCCATTTTTAAAAATAAAAACAACCTTCTTTATCATTAGATGAACTGATATTCTGTTCAAGTAATAAAATATACATATTGTAATTACTAATATAAAAGCAAACCATAATCCAAATGCTACTCTCAATTATTATAGAATTATGACTTTCTTTTCATTTTTATTTATTTATATGCAAAAATAGAGGTATCCTTGAATAAAAGATTAATCACTGATACTCAGAAGGATCAGCCTAAGACAACCAATCTCTTTTTATGATACTTTAATGTTTTAAGTTATTTCATTTTATTATATTGATATACAGGAAAATACAATGAAATGTTTTATAAAGTTATTCTTTTTATTATTTATTTATTTATTTAGAGTTGGAGTCTCACTCTGGCGCCCAGGCTGGAGTGCAGTGGTACGCTCACGGTCACCCCAGCAACGACCTGCTGGGCTCCAGTGATTCTTCCGCCTCAGCCTTCCAAGTAGCCGGAACTACAGGTGCACACTACCACTCCCAGCTAAATTTTTTTTTTTTTTGAGTTGGAGTCTCACTCTGTTACCCAGACTGGAGTACAGTGGCCGCTCCCGGTTAGCTGGAACTACGCGCACTACCGCGCCTGGCTATTTTTGATTTATTGTAGAGATGAGGTCTTGCCAAGTTGCCCAGGCTGTTCTCAAACCGGTGGACTCAGGCAATCCCTGCACCTCGGCCTTCCAAAGTGCTGGGATTACAGGCTTGAACTACCATCACCCTCGGCCAAAACATTTATTTTTTTTAAGAGATATTTACTGAATTTATATTTTGTCAAAATTCATTTGGCAAAAATTCAAAGTTTTTGTAGCCATCAAGTTGTAAAATAAAGGATCATCAGCTGCCACAACTTCACATGTGGAAAAATTTTCATATCCTGTAACTCTTGTTTAATTAAAGTTTAATTAAAGATCAAAAGATCAGATCAGGATCACTTAGCTTAAAGATACATAAGCATTTTGTTCACAAAGGGGAGAGAGGAAAAAAGAAAATAAGGAAAGATTTATAAGCAAACACTAAGCAAAAATTTACATAAACATAATATAGAGGAAAAACCAAAAGAAAAAAGGTCACTTGTCCTATTTATCTATCATATTCAACTTGTAATTTGTGTTTAAATCTACTTTATAACAAGCATAGGAGGAAGATCATATTCAAAATTTATTGATTGTAATGATCTAGTCACTACAGACCAAGCATTATAAAAATTCTCCTTGCTTCTTCATTTAAGTCTTGCTTAAATTTTATAATTTAGAGTAAATGTTTTCATTTTTCATCTGCTTCTAAGGGTATCTTTTCTTCAGTGGATTGGGTTTAGGAAGGCTTTTGGGGAATTTACAGAACTTAAAGAACTATGAAGGGGAGAGTTGCTATATTACAGAGAAAGTCAGAAAACCACAACTATGGAAAGACCAAGACTAGTATTTGAAATATATTACCTGTTCCAAGTTTTGAAGGCATTGCTGGCTCGTTTGAACAGATATCCTTCCATAACAATGCCATTTGCAGCATCTACATTATATTCTAATTTAGAATCATCACTGGAGAAATCCTAGACAAAATAACATATAAAAAAGTTCATATTGACTTGACTAAGTTCTCTAGGCAACAAATGTATCCTACGGAAAAAGTTCAGAAGGAAGAAAAGCTTTGTATTTACAACCACAATATTTATAAGAAAAAGGAAGGAGTCCTAAGTGATCACTAAATATAGGAATACTTCAACATATTCAAGTATTTCAATTCAGTGAACTATTATGTAATATTTATAATGATAACACAAAACAGATTATTATATAGAATATACTACAAAATAGAAGACAATGTAAATTGTATCTGCATTGTGATTAAAAGCACAAAATAAGATGTACCCAAATAGACAAAGGAAACAACTCAACAGTAAACGTGGCATTATGTTTAAAGTGATTTTGTTTTATCAAAATATTTTTTGGTGATATGTGTTAGTTTTTTTCAAGTCACATGAATATAGTTAATTGGGATTATTTAAATCTACCACTATTTTCTAAATATATTACTACTGTGGAATTTTCTAATGTGATAGGAGCAATAGCTCCACTATTTGGGAAGTTCAGAAATAGACTAAGGGATCTAGACCATTTTATTCCTAAAATAAAATTTGATTTCCAAAGGAAAAAGATCTTTGTCCACAGTTTGAAGTACTGTTTGAACTCATTTTTTTATGATGACTATGAAATTACTCAGTCTTCCATTACTCTAATAATTCAAGTCTTCACTTGAATGCAATTTAAACTTTCAATTTTCCTCCAAGGATTTATAAAGTTTGGAAAGCAGAAATCCAATATTTAAAATATTTTTAACATACGTCCAAAGTTTTTTGAACAAAACTGCTAGGTTGTTGGCATTAGCAAATTTAAAACTCTAAAAACCAATCTCATAACTTTCAAAATTACTCCTGGACCAATGCTTAAAATCAGAACATTACTACTAGAGAGTAGTAAACTTCCTGTATTGAGAAACATTTTGGTAAAGGCTACTGAGATATGGGGGCCTGCACTGGACAGGAAACAGAGTAAGAATAAACTTCAGGGCCTTCCAAATTTAAGAGTCTGCAAAGATAGGAAAAGAAAATAGACTGAATTCAGAATTTAATAAAAAACCTCTTCTGACACCTTTTAAACTTTAACCATAAAGAAGACATGATAATCCAAAGTAATTAAATAAAAGCAGGAACTGTAAATTAAATACTACATTTCTTTTTTTGCTGTTGGAAAAAAAATCAGGGAAACATTAATTCTCTCATTTAACTTTTATTTGAGGTTACAATTTGTTTAATTATGCAGATAGGATTATGTGAGCAATAGCTATAATTGACTTTATTAACATTCTACAGGTTTCATTTCGCAACATCTGCAGTTTTTTAATAACCTCGATGCTACTTAAAACATAAAATAAGACTTCCTTGAAAGTGCAATGTATTACAACCGTTTCTCTAATTTACAACTATGTTTCTTGAGATAAATTAAGACTTCAATTTACTTACTATTAATATCAAATAATATTTATAGTACTTAAAATGTCACAGAGTCCATAATGTTAGTAAATGTTGAATGAAATACGTGCTGTTAGATCTTTTAAAATACACTGAAAATCTGACAAGTAAGAAAAGAATACTCAAAGGCAAAAGACTGAGGGAAAATTGGAAGCCAAAGAGATGAGCCCTTGCTCTCAAGGGCGTTTGCTTATCGGTAGAATTTGGGCTTTGGTGTGGAGCTCAGGGAACAGAAGGCAAAACCAAGGTTGGACAATAAAAGGAATCTAACAGATACTTTCCTTTTGCAGACATAACAAGAAAGACAAAAAACTGAAGACAAGACAAGAAAAATAGTTATTGCCACTTCCATTTACGATTATAAAGGTCCTAGTCAACAAAATAACAAACAAAAATTACAGGAAGAAGGATCCAGAAATAAATTAGTATTAAAAGAGAGCATAGCAAGATTACTGGTTACAAAATCAATATGGAAAAATCTAGTTTATCCTAATATCACAGAAGGGAACAGTGAGAAAACAAAATAAATGAGAAGATAAATAAATGTTAAAGATAATTATCTACAATAACATGAACAATTTGAGTGTCTAGGAATAAATCTTTTTGGGGATCTTGAAATTTTATTTTTCCTTTTTAATTTTTTTTTTCTCTTTTTAAAAATTTCAATAGCATTGGGGGCTACAAACAGTTTTTGGTTTGGACTTTAAGAGTATCCACCCCACCAACACCTGTACATTGTAACCAATAGGTGATTTTTATTGTCCTTCCCATTCTGAGTCTCCAGTTTCCATTATACCATTCTGTATGTCTTTTTACATTTCTTTAGTTTAGCTCCCACTTTTAAGTGAGAACACGTGGTGTATGGTTTTCTGTTCCTGTGCAAAAGATGTACAAGAAAATCATAAACTTTATGAAGGTCATTAAAGACAACTTAAATAAATGGAGAATACACCAAGCTCATAGATTAAAACATATTATAAACTAAAAACATCAATTTTCTCCCAAACTGGCTCATAGATCTAATATAGTCCCAATCAAAATCTCAAAAGCTATTTTTATGGAACCTGAAAAGCTAAACCTGAAATTTGTAAAGGAATACAAAACTAGAAAATTCACTTTTGAAAAAGAGAAGGTAGAAAGCATTGCTTATCAAATATCAAGATTTACTATAAAGCCAAAAATAATTAAGACCGCATAGTATTGACACTTAAGACAAAAAGACCAATGGAACAGAACAGACAGACTGAAACAGACCTCACATATATGGCAATGTGATTATCTAACATAGGATATGTCACAGAGTGGTGGGAAAAGAGCAAACTTTTTAAAAACTGATCTGGATCAACTAGTTACCAATGGGAAAATGGAAGGAAACTGGATCTCCATGTCATATTAAAACCCAATTACAGATGGATTAAAGTTCTAAACATAAAAAGCAAATCTATAAGACAGGAGATACCTTCATGATCTTGAGTTGGGAAGGATTTATTGAACAAGACACAAAAAATACTAAACATAAGATTGATAAAATAAGTTAGCTATATGAAAATTAAAAACCCACATATCCCAAATATACAAAACAATTAGGCAATCTGGTGGAAAAATCAAAGACTAATAGACATTTCATAAATAGGATATCCAAATGACAAACAGATATAAGATGCTTGAGGTCATTAGTCACTAAAGAAGTATAAATTAAAACCATAATAAGTTGTCAATTATCTACCCACCAAATTAGCAAAATTTAAAAAGTCTAACAATACAATGAGGTGGCAAATGGGAACTCTCACATACTGCTTCCTGCTGGGAATGGCATAACTATTTGAAAATCAATTTAATGTTACCTAGTAACATTAATATAATTTCAGCACTGCCTACTAACACTAATAAACCCTCTTACTCAGCAGTTTCACTCCTAGGAATACATTCATCAGAAATGTGTGCACATATCCACACATGAATATTCACAGCAACCCTTTTTGTTTTGAATTGGTAAATTTCAACTTTTGAAAAATCTCAATAATTACATTAGACATACTTTCCCTTAATTTTAAGTTGATTGGATTTTTACCTGTAATGCAGCCTTGTGTCAGCATTTAAGGGCAGAAAAGAGGTAAGTATTCATAATGAGCAAAAATAGTATTATTTTCCTTAAAGGAAAAGAGTTAAGTATTATTTCAAATCAAATAAACTAATCTTGGATTTAATAATTTACCATTTTTGGATCTTCAGTATAACACTGAACTGTTTATACAATAGGAAAAGTTATTAAAAGATGTATAATATTCATTACATAATTCAATTTAAGCAAATATGGACATTTTTCTACAAATACCAAGATCGTTCATTTTATTTATTTATTTATTTTTTGAATCAGGTTCTCACTCTGTCACCCAAGCTGGAGTGCAGTGGCAGGATCATGACTCACTGCAGCCTTGACCTCCTGGGCTCAGGTAATCTGCCCCAGCCTCCCAAGTACCTGGGACAATAGGCACATACCACCACATCCAGCTAATTTTTCTATTTTTTGTAAAGATTAGCTCCCCCTATTTTATCTAGGTTCGTCTTGAACTCCTGGACTCAAGCAGTCCTCCTGCCTTAGCCTCCCAAAGTGCTGGGATTACAGGCATAAGCCACCACATCCAGTCAGATATTTAATTGTAATTAAAAACTGGTCCCAATTTTTAACTAGCTTTTCATGGTAATGTCATTTTTAAAAATTACCCATCAAAACATCATGTTGTATACCCTAAACACATACAATTTTTACTTGTCAACTTAGAAAAAAAAGCTACCCAAACAAAAGTTAACCTAACTTTTAAACAAAACAAAATATGGAGTTAGTCTCACTAACAAGGAAATAACTAATTTAAAGATGGTCTGGTAGAAAAATCTTTCCTTTTTCTGACTGATACTATTTCCCTTTGAGCGTTAATAATCCACTATGAATTAAATTTTTCTTACTTTTATCACTGATTTTTTTTTTAAGAGACAAGGTCTTCCTCTGTTTCCCAGGCTGAAGTGCAATGGCACTATCATAGCTCACTGTAGTCTCAAACTCCTGGGCTCAAACTATCTTCTCACCTCAGCCTCCTTAGTAGCTGGTACTACAGCTGCACACTTATCTAGCTAATTTTTAAATTTTTTTAATTTTTAAATTTTTTGTAGAGACAGAGTCTTCTTATGTTGGCCAGGCTGGTCTAGAACTCCTGGTCTCAAATGATCCTCCAGCTTCAGCCTCCCAAAGTGCTGGGATTACATGCATGAGCCACCAACACTTAACTCTGATTTTGATTTCATTTTTTTCCACGGCATCTTCTATGTGAGATTTAATTTAGTGGTATCTTAACTTTTACATAAACCATAACAAAAGATGGCCGAGTACAGTGGCTCAAGTTTGTAATTCCAGCATTTTGAGTGGCTGAAGCGAGAGGATGCCTGAGTCCAGGGTTTGGAGACCAGCTTGGGCAATTTTGGTGAGACCTCGTATCTACAATAAATCAAAAAACTTAGCCGGGCGTGGGGGCATGTGCATGTAATTCAAGCTACTTGGAAGGCTAAGGCAGGAGGATCACCTGAGCCCAGCAGGTCGAGGCTATAATGGCCATGAACTGGGCGACAGAGTGATACTCCAACTCAAAAAACAAATAAACAAAAAAGTTAACTTGACTGCTCAATACCAAGAAAACAGATTTCTTAGAGCAATACAAGAATTCACCTTGTCACATACTTATATCACCACATCCAACCTCTAACACTTTGCTTTTATTTTCAGATTACTACAAAGAAAAATACCACTGACTATATAAAATATTATTAGATTGAGTTTTAGGCATATCACACACCACTCTTAGCATGAAGACATAAAAACTAGTTTAATATTTGAGTTTTCTTTTCTTTTTTTTTTGAGACAGAGTCTTGCTCTATCAGCCAGGTTGGAGAGAGCAGTGGTGTAATTGCAGCCCAAAGCAGCCTCAACCTCATAGGCTCAAGTGATCCTGCCTGAGCCTCCCACATAGCTAGGACCATAAGCAAATGTTACTACGCCCAGGTAATTTTTTTATTTTTTATAGAGACAAGGTCTCACTATGTTGTCCAGGTAGATCTCAAACTCCTGGACTCAAGAAACCATCCTGCTTCAGTCTCCCAAAGTGCTAGGATTATAGGTGTGAGCCACCACACCTGGTCAAGTTTTCATTTTTAAAAACGTATTTCACAAAAATTAGTTTAGCTAGGCTTAGGTAACTTAACAAGCAATACATGTAAAGTTTCAGCATCACATGAGAGAGGGGAGTGTTGCCAGAGTAACTGCACCTGGCAAGTCCATAATACCAAGTACACATGTTGACACTAAGGCACATGCACTCACTTGCCCTCTATGCCTTTCTCCCTCCTCCTCATCACTCTCCTTATCCCTCCACACTTTGACAGGGGGTTGATGGTATCCTAAATGAAACCATTAACAGTATTTTAAAGTCTAATTAGAGGCCACTTTTAAGTTTCTAAGGCCCTAAGGGATTAAAGTTTTTATAAACTGGTTCAAAGCATGACTTTCAAATGTTTTGATTTAAAATAATAATAAATATATTCTTAACCTCTGAAAAATACTTTGCTTTTCACAAAAGAGGAGGAATTTATCTACACAACTAAATTGTTAAAAAAATTCAAAGTTCCAACACAATGGTACTCTGGATTAACCAATAATCAAACAATTGTGTCAAATGTAATTAATCTAAATTTTTCCCCTCAGATACCTTTTGTTGAATGGTGGAATGTTTTTGCTCCATCTCTCTTTTCTCCTTTGCTGCATCCACAACCAGTCGATCCAGCTATAAATAGAGAAAAAGAGAACACTGTAGACTTAAAAAAATAAAAGGGGTATGATTATTTTTTTCAAGTCATATTACAAGGAGTTTCACAGATAAACATAGTAATATATCACTTGATTTAAGTTTACTTAAAAAAGGCATTTGGCTAAAATTTAAAGTAGAAGTTCATATATTTTCTAGTATCAAATCACTTTGAGAATACCCATATCTCCTATAGAGAAACCGTTTCCAAGTGCAGTCGTAGTACCATGCATATAAGATTGAGGCCATTTCACTAGCATTCTAGTCATATATGTTCAGTCCCTGAATATGGAAAATGACTGTAGGTTAAGTTGTCTGCTCACCTACTCAGCAAGTTCTGGCAGTTAAAATAAACAATATAAAGAAGAGACACTGGTGATTTTTTCCCAAATAGCAAAAAATAGTGCAACTAAACTAGTTAAGCCAGCTCTCACAAGCTCACTTCCAATCACAACAGCTACTTTCAATCACTCATGATGCTTCATGTTTTCAAGCTGGCTCCCTAATGTTATAATCAAATCTAAGGGGAAGAAAAAAATAATTCACAAGATAAAAGAGAAAGCTAAAAATAATAATAATAACAAAAGAATAGCAATCATTCATAAGAACAAGGTATGAAATCACCAATTCTTAAGGTTCATTTTTAAATGCTCAAAAAACAACAAAATTATAAAATCCCATTTCTTTCTTATTGCTTTGCATGACAAAGAATGGTTATCCTTTCCATCACAGAAGAAGTATTTGATTTCCGTAATATGTGATGAGAAAGACACTGGCTTCTTGAACTCCAATTTGCTAGAGTAACAGCAACTGGGATGTAACATTATTAATTATGTGGGTTTCATCCTCTAGACTGCGATGTATGTCTTTCCAACTTTGAACTACCATCACCTCTAACTGATTAATACTTGTTTGATAAATGACTAAATAAAAATGCATATATTGGCAGGAATATGGAGAAAGATAAATATTAAATGTTTGAACATTTTAAGTGATATCTTTTATAAACCAAATTTTAAAGTTTTTTTTTTCAACTACTTGATGCTTTATTCACCCTATCACAAATAATGATGTTTTCTTCTACAGAAGAATAATTCTACTAGTAATAAAGTAAATATTACTGAATAGTAATAAAGAATTTTCAAAAACCCCACACTGAAACACTGTCACTATTATAAAGTATTTGAAGCTAGACACAGAAGCTTGCTCCTGTAATTCCAGAAATTTGGGAGGTCAAGGCAATAGCCCAGAAATTCAAGGCTGCAGTGAGCTGTGATCATGCCACTACACTACAGACTGGGTGACAGTGAAATCCTGTCTCAAAAATTAAAGCAAAATTAAATTAAATATAAATAAAACAATAAAGTATTTGATACAAATGTAACTACACAACTCTAGGATCTAACACATACATAACTTTACTGGTGTGTAACACTGATTTAATAGGTAACACTAGTACATGTTTTACATAGAAAATTTATATCCTCACAAAAAGTTTCTTACATAAAATGAGTGGAATAACCATTATACTGTGATTTTTATGTCTCTAGTGAACATTACTTATTCATTCAGCCTGAAGTACATACAAGGCAGCCCCTAAATTCAAAATATTTATAAATGTACATGCATATATACTTTACACAAGTACTGCAATGCAAGTGATAGCTTTCTGCCTGTCGAATTGGTAATAAATGCCTCTGCTGCATGTCTACCCCACTGCTATCGCAGCACAAAGGGGGACAACTCCTCCTCTCTGTTGGGGAGGAAGTACAAATAAAAGAATATCTTTCACCATGGTGGGAATTTGGGGGTGGGGTATGAGTTGGGGAGATGTAAAGATGGGCAGAGTATATTGCTTTATTCACTGTGGATTGTACCAGAAAAGAGTTGGGAGCACAACAGAATGTGTTCCACTTTTGTGTTCGGGTTGGACATTATGAATGTTAATGGGCTCCTCCAAGTAGCCAGGTGCTACTACCCACTGTAATTTAGCCTCTGTCATTTGGGCACCCACATCCATGGAAACAGCATATTTCACAGAGGTAACAACTTACCTTTTTCCTGGTAAATTCAACAGATACTTCTTAGTCCCAGGTTTAACTGACCCTCTTTTTTAATATCTAAAGCTGATGACCATTCCCTCTTTTTTGACACACTCTTTTCCTGGCCAACGATGCCACAGTTCCTTGGGTTTTCTATCTCCTCTCTCATCTATTTCCCAACCCAGCACCCCTTACCTAGTCATCTCCTAAAAGTTGGTCCCTAGGTCCTTGTCCCGAGCCACCTTCTCTTTTTACTCAATATCTGTAGACTTCAACCTTAACTTACAAAATAAAGACCCTTAGGTAAGGTGTCTAGGCATCTACATTTTTTAAAATAGCTGTATGATTCTGAGATATCTAACTCACACTGGGTCAATTCATCTACTCTTGTGACTGCGATCAGCAATTATATGTTACTGACTTGCTTGAACTGTATCTCTTTCTTGAGCTCCAGATATGTCCACTTACATATCCTGTCCTCAGAAATACACACATTTAAACCTCAGTTTCTCATGTCCCTTCACACTTAAATTGGATATATATATATATATATATATATATATATATTTTTTTTTTTTTTTTTTTTTTAAGTTGGAGTCTCACTCTGTTGCCCAGACTGGAGTGCAGTGGCCGCTTCCGGCCACCGTAGCCTCAACCTGCTGGGCTCCGGTGATCCTTCCTCCTCGGCCTTCCAAGTAGCCGGAATTACAGGCATGCGCTACCATGCCCGGCTGATTTTTTGATTTATTGTAGAGATGAGGTCTCGCTGCCCAGGCGGGTCTCAAACCCACAGGCTCAGGCAATCCACTCACCTCAGCCTCCCAAAGGCGCGGGATTACAGGCTGAGCCACCAAGCTTGGCTAAATTGGTTATATTTTAAATAACCCTCAAATCTGTTTCCATCCCTACAGCCATGACCTTCGTTTCAGATGCCATTATCTCCTAACTGAATTACTAAAAGAATATCTAATTGGCAGTCTCCAACCAGGCCATTTTATCCAGTAGGAACTGTAGGTACTGGAACTGAGATTCTTTTCAGAGGCCTGCAAACTTCCCTGAGATCTGGAAGGGGAAAAAAGACCTGCAAAACTTAAATTATCAAATGTCTAAAAATCTACAATTATTTAAATTAGTCAAGTACAATTCAATTAATACTGTTTTTATAAATTATAAAGATTGTAAGATGAGAGTACAACCTACTATTTGATAGTATATGAAGACTACAGCCTAGGAAAGTCTTACCTTCCCCAAGTCTGGCACAGATGTTGTATCTGTATGTTTCTACAACACCCTCACCCATCCCTATATGGTATAAACACTTTTTATTTTTGTGAGAGAGGGTCTTGCTTTATTGCCCAGGCTGGAGTGCAGTGGTGCAATCATGGCTTATTGCAGCTTCAACCTCCTGGGCTCAGGTGATCCTTCCACCTCAGCCTCCTAAGTAGCTGGGACTATAGGCAAGCACCACCATGCCCAGCTAATTTTTTTTTCCTTTTTTTTTTTGAACAGACAGGGTACCAAGGTTAGTCTTGCACTCCTAACCTCCCTTGCCCAAACACTACTTTTAGATTCTCCTTTTTCATATTCTTATAGACAATCTATAATATAAGATTATCTTTACCTTTGATTTCATTTTGGGATACACATTTAACCCACATATAAATCTGCTGCAGCATCAAACTTCTTAAGTAAAAGAAATGTCAAATCCCCCAATATGCTAAATCTCTTTAAATACAAATATTAGTGTAAAACATACAATTAAGAAACACAGTCCAGCATTACCTGTGCTCCAAGATCCTTCATGTAAGGCCCAAGTTCACTAAATAGATCATATCCTTGATGAAAGAAAGCCAAATGGGCATACATAAATGACAACATCTAATGGGAGAAAAGAGATGATCATTTAAAAATCCATTCCTAGATACATATTCTGAATTTTCTTTAAAATCCTGATCCTATTCAAAAGTTATTCCACAAGAGCCCAAAACATCAAGTCTATTTAAAATTAACTGAGTCATTGTTTAAAAAGAGTATTTCAGAAATATCTGCAAATATGATGAGAATTTTCTTTTTTAAAATTTCCCAGTTTAAAATTTTTACCAATGTCCAAAATTTTAGTTGCTTATTAGACTTTCAAAATGTATACAGTAGATTAAAATAATCAAATTTACATTCATATTTTATTTTATATTTTACCTATTCATAAGAAAAAAATCACTTTCATTTTTATTAGTTAAGTGTTTGATATGGGAAAAAATTATATAAATTAAGTATATAATACTGAAAAAAATCTTCTAAACATCCATGTTATTTTTAGAAGAAGTGGCATCTGTGTAATTCTCTGAAGAAAATAGGTCATAAGGTCCTTAATACTCAAAAATTCTCCAAAAATTTTTTCCAAGAAAAAAAACCCAATTAAGTACAACACAAGGACAAAAGGACAAAACTCACAAAAGAAAAATTATTCTGGAATTAGATAATAGTGATGGCTGTACAACTTTGTGAATATAATAAAAACCACTAAATTAGTGGGGATTTTTTTTTTTTTTTTTTGGTAAGGAGGGGAGCCCTAATGGTGGTTAGGACTACATAAAAATGTAAAATATGCCTGTATATCAAAACACAAAATAGGTATATTAAAAGAAAGGTTAAACTAGGAAAAACCACATGAAAGGGGTGAATAGTCTTAATATGTAAGAGATATTACAAAGCAGTATGAAAAAGATGAATGTTCCAAGAAAAAGAAACAAGGGAAAAAAAGGAAAAACAAAAGCAATATACAAAGTAAAAAAGTGGCCAAAAAATATGGAAAAACATGTTTAAACTCATTTGTAATAACAAAATGCAAAATTGAGTAATTAGATCACATTTTCTATCTATCAAATGAAGGAAAGGAGGGAAACTGTAATACTCAGTGTTGGTGTGAAAAAATTGCTCATTCTCATTCACTATTACTGGAAATACTGTACAACCCTTAAAATCTGACAATATTTTTCAAAAGCTTAATTAATCAATGTTTAAACTCTTTGACTAAGTAGTCCTTTGTCTATAAATCAGTCTTCAAGAAATAATCAGATTATTTGTTAGAATGATCGCTACAATGCTATGCTTCTATGCCAAAAACATAGAAATTACTTAAATATCCATTAATGGATGAAGTTAATTTATAGTATATTTATTCAAGATCACTTAACTATATCTAGTCTCACCATCTGTTTTTTAATGACCTCATGAGCTAATGGTTTTTACATTGCTAAATGGTTGAAAGAAAATGAAAATATATAAAATTCATGACGTGAAAATTATATGAAATTCAAATTTCTGTGTTCTTAAGTTTTATTGGAACATGGCCATGACCATTCATTTGCATACTGTCTTTCTCATTATAAGGTTGAGTAATAGCAACAAAGATCACAAGGCCTATAAAACCTACCATATTTGCTCCCTGGTCTTTCAAAAAAAAAGATATGCCCACCCTCAGTACATTCATATAGTTTAACTCTACCTGGCCACAAAAACTATCATTAAATATATTTTTTAAAATTTTTATTTTTACCATGTAGCTTCAGCTCAAAAGAAATAATATTTAGCCGGGCTTGGTGGCTCAGCCTGTAATCCCGCGCCTTTGGGAGGCTGAGGTGAGTGGATTGCCTGAGCCCGCGGGTTCAAGACCCGCCTGGGCAGCAAGACCTCATCTCTACAATAAATCAAAAAATCAGCCGGGCATGGTAACGCATGCCTGTAATTCCGGCTACTCATAAAGCTGAGGCGGAAGGATCACTGGAGCCCAGGAGGTGAGGCTGCAGTGACCGGAAGCGACCACTGCACTCCAGTCTGGGCGACAGAGTGAGACTCCAACTCAAAAAAAAAGAAATAATATTTAATGACACATAATTTTGCAGTATATTAGTGAAAAAAGAAAATTATAAAATAGTGTGTAGGAATGATTCCTACTTTATTCAAAAAACTAAATGTAATTTTAAAAGACACATATACATGTTCACATGTACACACATGCATGCATACACACACACACACACACACACACACACACAAAATGTATGCCAAGATATAAATAGTGGTCCCCCGTTGATAGTAGGATTTAAAGTGCTTTTAATGTTTTTCTTTATTTATTTCCCAATATTCTACAATTAACACACATTACTGTCAATCTGGAAAACAAAGGGGAGGACAAATATTCTTTTTAAAAATAAGAAGTACAATATATTTGCCAGATAAGATACAACACAAATATATACATAAAGTTTAGGAAGAAGCTAAGTGAGGACAAAGATCCAAAATATAACCTTTTGGGGGAAAAAATAACTCAAATAATACAAAGAGAATAAATTACGTCTCAGATATGAAGAGTGTAATACCATACTACCCCACTTCCTGCCCACTTCTTTGTTAGCTTTAAGACCAAAAAAAAAAGAAAAAAGAAAAATCATGGTCACCATGAGTCAAGAGCATGGGCAAAGAGGCTCAGGGAAAAAAAAAAGATCCTCAATTTCATCCCATTGGTTTTTTAACTACACAGCTGGAGCCCAGCAGGTCGATGCTGGGGTGCCCATGAGTGTGCCACTGCACTCCAGCCTGGGCAACAAAGTGACACTACAACTCAAAAAAAAAAAAAAAAAATCTGACACATCATCAACCCTAAGGGAAAAATTCTCCAAATATTATTCATGTATCTCAAATACTTTTAAAGTCCAAATAATGCATAAAATTGTAGAGAAAAATGTAAATATGCTGAGAGAGGTTGGGCAGGAAAATCGGGGAGGGGGCGGGTGCAAGGTCTTTCTTGCTCTGTCACCCAGGCTGGAGCATAGTGGCATGATCATAGCTCACTGAAGCCTTGAAATCCTGGGCTCATGTGACCCTCCTACCTTAGTCTCCCACGTAGCTAGAGCTACAAGTGTGTACAACCATGCTAAGCTTTTTTTTTTTTTTTGGAGAGGTGGAGTCTTAATATGCTGCCCAGGCTGGCCTCAAACTCCTGACCTCAAGCAATCCTCCCACCTCAGCCTTCCAAAGCACTGGGATTACAGGTATAAGCCACCACGCTGGCAGAAAAATCTTTAAAAGCACAACAAATGAGAGACAATTCACAACTTAAATGTAACATTGTAACATTTTATCTTCATAAATTTCAAAACAAATCCTGAAATATTCGCACACATTTTCATACCAACCATTCTGTTATTCACCAAATAGTACTGAGCATCAAATATGTATCAAGCAGCATATTAAGATAATAGAAAGCAAAGACAGAACAGTAGTACAGAGTCTGCCTTTATGGAGCTCACAGTGTATTAATCAATGAGCCACACATAAGTAATTAAAACATGAAGAAGACAATAAATGGTTAAGGACCGTGTAGGAAATACAAATAAAGATCAAAAAGAAGTAAAAGCAATTATGAACCAGAATGTATATACCAGATGCTCTTTAAACACTTAAACATTTTAAATATTATTTTAATTAATATCTTACTGATTTTAGGATTTCTGATCTCCTTTTTGATTGAAGAACATTAATCTGAGGGAAAATACACTTTGTTAATCACACATGCATTATTTAAAAAGCTAATCCATAATGCAGCATGCAATAAAACTTGCTAATTTTAATGGTTTAATGGTTTTACAAAACAAAGTTCAAGTTTTTTAAATCCTTTAACCCCCTTTTTACAAAAAAGTTATAGCAAACATATGACAATGAAATACTTAACAATTTTTGAACTCAAAGAAAAGCTGGTTATTTAAATTACTTCATAGTGATAGAACTATTTTGACATTTGAACTGGGAATTTTATCTTTTCCCCATCCTCCTTAGCTAATTATTCATCAAAGTTCAACATACAAACCTTAATGCAAATTCTCATCACTTTACCACTATGCCATCCTGTCTTTTCTGGACTGTTGATTAGTCTATGAACTAGTCTCTTCTCTGCTTCCACTCTTGACTCCCTTATTCCCAGTTCTAGTCCCAGAGCAGCGCACAGTAAGCATTCAATAAATATTTGTTAAATAAAGTAATGGATTTTTCCTTTTTTAAGCAGCGAGATCATGTTCTATCGCCCAAGCTAGAGTGTAATGATGTGATTGTACCTGACTGTAACCTATAACTCCACAGATCCTCTCGCCTCAGTCCCTGAGTATTTAGGACCACAGGCATGGGTCACCATGCCTGGGTAATTTTTTTATTTTTTGTGGAGATGGTATTTCATTATGTGGCCTAGGCTGGTCTTGAACTCCTAGCTTCAAGCAACCCTCCCACCTCAGTCTCTCAAAGCACTGCAATTACAGGCATAAGCCACCATATGAAGCCACCATACCTGGCAGGATCTCACTCTGTCATTCAAGTTTGAGTGTAGTGTAGTGGCACTCACACAGACTCCTGGCTCAAGAAAACAATTTACCACATATCTGGTTCACCACAGTCTCAAACTCCTGGGCTCAAGCGATCCTCTCAAGTAGCTGGGACTATAGGCATGTGCCACCATGGTCAGCTTTTTTTTTTTGTGTGTGGTAGAGGTAAGGTCTCACTACATTGCCCTGGCTGGCTCAAACTCCTGGGCTCAAGTGATTCTCCTGCCTTGGCCTCTCAACGTGTTGGGGTTACAGGCATGAGCCATTATACCCAGCCTAAAAAAATATTTTAATTAGATGAAATTTACTGAAAGATCAGTAAATTAAGGGATTTGCTTTTGGAGGTATCTTTCCCAACTCTAGAAATTCACAACAAACATTTTATTTTTGTCTGTTATTGTATATCAGTTTAATGAAATGTTTATCCAAGAAAAGGATCATTCACTCCTTGCTAATACTGTCAAAAAATTACAGAATATCTGCCTTTTTAATATGTTCTTCTTACTGAATTATCTGCTTATTTTATAAGATAATTTTAAAACACTGACTAGAAAATAAAAAGTCCAAGAAGAATCTAAATACTTGTGTCTAAATACACTAGTTTATTGTACATATCTGTTTCAAAGCCTCTTCAGTTTTGAAAATTAAAATATTAAGTTTCTTTTTTTTTTTTTTTGAGTTGGAGTCTCACTCGGTCACCGCAGTCTCGCCTGCTGGGCTCCGGCAAACCTTCCGCCTCAGCCTTCCGAGTAGCCGGAATTACAGGCATGCGCTACCACACCTGGCTGATTTTTTGATTTATTGTAGAGATGAGGTCTCACTGCCCAGGCGGGTCTCGAACCCATGGGCTCAGGCAATCCACTCATCTCAGCTTCCCAAAGGCGCGGGATTACAGGCTGAGCCACCAAACCCGGCTGAAAATATTAACTTTCAAATGCTCTAAGTAAAAGCAGAGGCTGCAAATAGCCTATTCCAACTTTGAAGCATGTTAAAAGGATCTCTGCTTTATATGTCTTTTTTCTATTTGATAATTAAAAACAGCATTTTTATTTATTTATGTATTTACATTTTGAGTCAGAGTCTCATTCTGTTGCCCAGGCTGAAGTGCAGTGGCACTATCATGACTCACTACAACCTTAACCTCCTGGGTCAGGTGATCCATCTAACTTGGCCTTCAGAGCAGGTGTAGAGACAAGGTCTTACTATGTTGCCTGGGCTGGTCTTGAACTCCTGGACTCAAGCAGTCCTGTCACCCCAGTCTGCCAAAGTGCTGGGATTACAGGCATAAGCCACCATGCCAGGCAAAAAATAGGATTTAAATTCTTGGGGGGAAAAAGTAAATGCAAATATTTAGAGACATTAAACATAACAAACTTTATACATTTGGACACTTGTTACTTACTATTGTCTAAAGTAAACACTTTGGCCATAAAAATAAAATGATACAATAGTTTTTATCAGAAAGTTCAAACAAAATAATAGTTATTTGTTTTGGGGGACAGAGGGATTCCTAACTTAGACCTGTTGGATACATACCAAAGAAACTAGATAATTTATAAACTGTAAGTTTGAAGAATTTGTAACATTAAGACATTCACTCTCTCAAAAAAACATTTGCCACATATCTATTTTGCCAACACTGGAATAGAGGCTAGGGATGTAGGAATAGAAAAGACATATAAATATTGACAACAAATGTGATAAATGGTCTAATTGCAATGTGTATGAAAATATTATGACAATAAAGAGAAGAAAGAGGCAAGAATAATTCATTCTTCATGGAGACATTTAAGTAACCCTCATTAAAGAAGAGAGTATGAATTACTGACAGGACAGGCAAAAGCACTGCAAGGAGACCAATTTTATGAGAAACAATAAGACTGGGCTAGGGATGCAACAAGGGTTAAAAAAGAGTGAACTGAAAAGTTCATAGAGGGAATTTCCAAGACACTGTGGCAAGTAGATACAGTAGCTTATAATGAAGGGAATACCTGATATAATTCTCTCATTCTGAACATCTATAAAAGCATGACAGTGACCGTTCAATTAGATAAGGGCAAAGAGAAAGAGAAGCTGTTTTGTAAGATGAGAAATTTTATTTTTGGACACAATGAGAATGAGGAACCTCTGTGGAAAAACAGATTCTTGTCATCTAGGTATAGGTGGTGATTCAAGTAAGGGGCATGATGAGACAGTCAGAAAATAATAAAGTAAGAAAATAATAAAATCAAAGATGAAATCCTAAAAAGAAGACTGAAAAGGAGAGTACACCAAGACAGAAACTGAAAAGAAACAGAAGTCAGAAGGAGGACCTAAAAGCAGGTTCAGATAAATCAAGACAAAAGTATGTTTCAAGAAGAGAGTGTGGTCTAACATTTCAGTCACGTTGGATAAAAACCAAAAAAATGCCTAATGAGTAAGACCTCTGCATAGCCATTTTAGTGGAATGGGTTATAAAGGGTAAGTACTACAGCAGGAGGTGGTATGAATGTAGGTCACAGGACCCAGGAACAGACCACTCCACTCTAAAAGCCTTTCATCTATCAACACAGTCTACTTCATTTTAAAAATTTAACTTCTCACTTACTAAACAGGAACTTAATTGAACAAAATCTTAAAGTTCATTTCCTACTCTTTTGCAAAGTTACCTAAACAGCTTTTAATCAACAATTTGTATAGGGTTACTTATATATTTTCTTAAGAATTATTCTGTGTTGATTGCAAAGTTAACAATCTCTGAAGAAAACCACTACTGTTTTGTAAAAAGAGAATCAAACAAGATAATTCCCTAAGCTGTAAAGCTTTTAGGATTTAAACTCCATGATACATAGAAATACATAACATAACAAGAAGTAGGCCAAGCTCAGTGGCTCAGTCTGTAATCCTAGCACTTTGGGAGGCCAAGGCGAGAGGACTGCCTGAGACCGTGGGTTCGAGACCAGCCTGGGCAACTTGATGAGATCTCATCTCTACAATAAGTCAAAAAATTTAGCCGGGCATGGTAACACGTGCCTGTAGTTCCCATTACTTGGAAGGTTGAGGCAGAAGGATCGCCGGTACCCAGCAGGTTGAAACTGCGGGGATCATGAGTGTGCCACTGCACTCCAGCCTGGGTGATAGAGATTCCAACTCAAAAAAAAGGGGGGGTAACCCCTTCGGGTCTCCTCCCACTGTGAGAGCTTTTCTGCCCTCTCAATAAATCCTGCTCTCTCATTAAAAAAGAAAAAAAAGAAGAAGTAATATATTATGCCTTCATTTCTCATGTATCTAGAATTCCTTTGGAGACCTATCACATTAAACTAGTTTAAATTATACATTAGACCAGAAGAGCACCAAACAACTTAACAAATACAGATCTCCAGTTTTTAAAAGCAGTATCTAATGTAAAACTATGAGAACTCTATTTCCAGAAATCGTTCATTTGGCGATATGGTGAGTTTTAGTACCTCTACCCTAAAGGAACAAAATAACAAATGTGCCAAAATATTTGTATATAAAGATGTTTTCACTTACAGTCATTGAAAATTGTATTTTCACTACTGCCAGTAAATACTTCAATGTCATAAAATCTAATAATCAAGGATTAATTAAATTGACAAAGCAACTCTATAGAATAAAATACAGTAATTAAAAATGCTTTAAAATGTTTTTAAATGGGAAAATATCATAATTTTGAGTGAAGAGAGGAAAAACTCAGAACCAGAAGTATACACAGCTATACATATGAATACACAAATAATGTACACACAGATGAAAATTTTCCCCAAGCCGGGCTCGATGGCTCAGCCTGTAATCCTGTGCCTTGGGAGGCTGAGGTGAGTGGACTGCCTGAGCCCGCCTGTGGGTTCGAGACCCGCCTGGGCAACTTGGCGAGACCTCATCTCTACAATAAATAA